>NC_054059.1:70249812-70403146 GCF_017639655.2 Falco naumanni | reverse complement strand
TTTAGGGATTCAAGTGCACTACTAAATAGCACTGAGATGATCAAAATACCAGCAAATAACTGCTTCTTAATAAACCACATGCCTAAAGTACCTGTGTTTTCATTTTAAAATTGGAGCTGGTTAGAATTTTCCTTTTAAAACCCAACAAGCACTTCAACATCCCCAAGGCACTTTGGGGATTTAGGCTCATTTAGCCCACAGGTAACACAAGAGGCCAATTTTCAAACCTGTCTGTACCCAGTGCTTGGTCTTAGAGGGTAGTACAAGTATATGGTCCCAAGTTTAACGGGATCTAGGAGACCTTACAGGAGACCACTGGCTACAACATGTCCAAGGTAGTGGCAGCCAGTGCCTGCTAACCTCAGGAATAGAGGTTAATGTCAGCTATATCCAGACTCACAAGCACTCCAAGTTCCTGCTGAGTTCCTCTAAGCCCTGTGATGTCCCATGCAAGGCTCTATTAGGATTTACCCTACTGGAGAATTTTCTGTGGGTTTCCCTGCATGACTCAGTTCCTTAGTAGTTATGTCCACTGCTGACCTGAAGAGCTGACCAATTGCAGTTAAAGCTTTTCTATATTAAAAAAAAGCCAAGTCAAGCAATGTGTTTCATGAACCCAGCTGGAAGATGAACTAAAGGTAATTATTAAACTAACTATGACTGAATAAAATATTACTTTTTCATATATCACCACATTTGCTTTGCTTCTTGTATTTTATCCTTTCTACAAACAGTGGCAAGTCATATGGCCAGGAAAAAAAAACCCCAACAAACATCAGTCAGAGTAGTCTCACAGAGAACAACAACTAACCTTCTGCAGAGCTTAATCTCCTCCAGTGCAGTAACCTCTCAGTTACGTTCTCTTTACTTGTCCTTCTCCGCAATGCTGCTTTGTGCTGACCAGGCTGACAGCATTTCTCATCCACACTGTATTTTGCATTGCTGTTCTGCAAAATGAAATCAGAAGCTGTGTTCACTCAAAACATTATATGAATATTTAAATTCTTAATGTATTTTGAGTCTTTTAGCTTTTACTCGTGTCCCTATGTTTTCCTTTACTTTGCTGCTTTAAAAAGGGGTAAGTCATGCCAGCTAGCAAATAAAAAAAAAACAAAAAAAACAAAACCAAAAAAGTTGTATTTTGCATTGTTGAGGCAAATCCAAAAGAACACAATATTTTTTATGGTGTTTGGATTGGTTTCAAACCAATCTTTTTAAAAGGGGAAGAAGTCACTGAAAACTGTCAAGTGCCTTTACAATTTACCAGGACTCATGATTTCATTGTGATTAATGCTAAACTTAACAGTTCCGCCAGCATTTGAAATCAGTTCACCAGCACTAAATCTTACACAAGTAGGTAAGTGCTACATCCAGCTCCAAAGTGTGTATAGTAATTAATGGTTCACAGGAAGAAAGCATACCGCTAACAGAAGCAGCTACCATCACACTGTATCGGAAACAGCCATCACTATCACTTTCCATAGCCTCATACCAACACACTCATATTGCCAGCAGCCACACAGATTGAAGAGCTAAGGAAAAGTTTTGGGAAGTGGTCCACAGACAAAAGACCACAGTTTCTCTGCAGAGATTTCATTGTTTCTCTGCCTAGAGGTAGTTGGGGTGAGCCAGAGCAGGGCAAGGCAGAAGCCTCCACAGGCTTGCTTACCCACATAACCAAGATTCCAGAGTACGTGGCCTCCATTCTCCATTTTACAGGTAGCATGCCATCTGGAAGCTTTACTTCAGTAGAGGAAAAGCTGCAAACAGGTCACTCCTGCTTCATATAGTACAACCATTTAGAGAATTTGATTTGCAAAGATACAATTACTTGCATGGCACAATGGTCAGCATCATTAGATTAACACGGAAAGTGCTGCAGGCTCTTTAGTTAGCATCGGTGATTAGTGCCTTATTTCAGCTGGAAGATAGGACCTCCAGCAGTAAAGGGCCCACTTACTTCACAGTGAACCATTGACTCAGTGAGATACAAAGTTTAAGTGCCACCTACCAAATAACTAGAACCTCCTCCTGCTCCTCCTACATCCTTCCCTTGGCTCCAGCACCCAGGCTTTGATCCTGTTTGCTGCTAATTTGGAATCAAATTCAAGAGCCATAAAACACAGCAGTCCAGAGAGGTAGACTTAAAAACTTAGAATTAAGTTAAAGAAACTAAAATGTGGTTTTGTTTTTCAAAATCCAAGCAGTTATTTATTCTAAAAATCACAATTACGTATTTGAAATCCTTCCACAGTTAAGAGATTTTATTTCTGGCACACAAAAGGGATTCCTGTTTTAAGTGTTTGTTACAGTGTTGGTCTGCAGGTGAAACCTGTTGGTTTAGGTGTCTTGTCTGCATTTGTCAGATTCAGAAGTAATTAACAAATATTTCGAGTATGTTGAACAAACGAGCCGGTCATGTAAGTAATGGGCAACACTGGACAAAGAAAATAGGAGTTGTGCTTGTCAGTATGAGGGATTTCACTGCAGGAGAGTTGCTGTGGCTTTCATTATTTCAGCGGTCAATGGATGTTGCTATAGAAACTACATAGTTAGCAAGCCATGTAGGCAAAAGAAATATGATAAAGCCAAAACTAAAACAATGTAAGGATAAAGGACATGTCCAACAACTTAAACTCATTTGTTGGTTTTCTCTTTCAATCATACCACCAATTGACGAGATTTCTAGTAACAATATAGTAAATTCACATATCACTTTTATATGTCCCATCATGTAATTTAACACATAATAATCAAAATCAGCATCAAAAAAAAAAAAGCATTTGGCTTCATAACAATATATTAACTGTCCATAAATACTAATAAGTAATTATAATACCTCTTGTAAGATGTACTTTCTTTGCTTAGAGGAAAAATAACATTATAATATTTTAAATAACATACGTGCCAGAAAGTACTTGCAGATGCAGTTACCTGCCTGAAGTATGCACGCATTGATGATCACCTGCGTAACAGGTTGGCTTCTATTCAGTGCATGTCATGGTTTATGCTGATTTAAATATTTGCACTTAATGAATGAAGTCTGAGACTCTTCTTCCATTTTGGATAATCAAGTAAATAGCCATAAGAGCCAAATGGGATTAAAGAGACTTACAGATTATATCATTCTAAAGAGAAAAACGTATATGACAGGTGATTATATAGCATTCTGAGTTTATACAGAATCTGTGGGCTGTATTCTGTGAAAATATTTTTTGTTGATTTTTCCATAGTCACATTGTCTTCTAAATTGATTTCTGTTGTGTACCCTTTCAGTAACAGGACAATGTGATTTTTTTCCTTTTAGAGGTGAACACAGTAAATATATACAGAAAAAGAGATACCCACCAGGACCTACAAATCCTCTTATTTCCTTTCCTAGTTCTGCTATCAGGGCTGAGTGGCAGAGCCCTGAGCTTTTCCTTCCAAAAGCTGCCTAGCCAGAGGACTTTTTGGTAGAGGAGGCCATGGAATTAATCAGCAAAATAGATGCATTAAATAGGCAAAAGTCAAGCAAATGAGAAAATCTGATATATCAAGATAAGAGCTGTGCCAAGTTACCAAAAACAACACAAGCATTAGTGACTTCAAACAAAGAAAAGCAACTTGAGGAACATAGCGAAGCCACACAACATTTCCTCCCTATTCAACTGCAGCTTGTTCATCTAACCATCACAAATAAACCTTTCATTATCACATTGCTTTCCAGGTCTATGGAGAAAAAAATGTCAACTTATAGAAATGATTGCTTGAATTTCCACTGAAAGCCATGGTGCTTTTAACTACAAAGTCTCTTGAGAAATAAACTCTTGCTGCTAGGTCACATTTGAAAAAAGAATACGAAGTGTTTCATAAATGTTTGTATGGGCACTATAAAAAAACATGCAAAAACGATTAAAATTAAAGAGAGCATTCCAAAACTTCTTTTTAGATAGAGAAAGAAATAAACAAGAAATAACAATTTAAATAGAACACTTCTGGTTTGCACTGATCCATGATTTGGTCAGTTTGGTCATTTTAGCTGGACTATTAAAAGTAATTCTCAGAAAAGGCACTGAGTCTTCAAGGGTCTATTCCCTCATCATCCAAGAGGGATGAGACTAATGTCTACTATGGGACTGTGCCAGGAACATGGTCTTTTCTTGTTAACGCTGCTCCTGGAAAAAAAAGAACTATTGTAAACCTCTTAACGCACTTTCCTCTTGCCGTGTCTCTCAACCCTGTCACACAATTTGAAAGGATATTAGAACAGACAGAGAGTGCAGAGTTGAAATCAAGCAAAAGTCCTTATTCCATGAAAGCTTTGCATATCACAGGGCCTGTGTTATGAAATGGCCAACCGTTTGCCCCTGAGTCCTCATCCATTACATCCACATAAAAAGACCATCTTGTAGTCAGAGCTGTGCAAACTGCTGGATGCTGCCTCAATCTGGTAGGCAGGAGGAAGTTTGCTGCCCCAGCCTGCCAGCTCGGTGTACCCCGGGGGACCCAAGCCGAGCCAATGCAGCCAAAGGACAGACATAAAACCAATTTGTTTCTTTATAGAATATAATGTCTGAGGCTGTTATTGGTGTGCCTAACCTTTGGATTAGGGGTCTCTCAGGTAGAGAGAGCTTAAAGCTATAGCAGTGGTTGGGGCAGAGCATACTACCATGGCTGGTGATGAAGATCACTTACCAAGGCAGGCATTCCTTAGGAATAGAGTGGATTTGACAGGATTTCTGTAAAAGGAAATTTTGTGGTTTAAGTGCCTTTGCTTGGTGTGATTTGAGGGAAATCTACTAATGCAAAATTGCTCTGTTGCAAAACCACAACACACACTATCACTAGCAAAGAAGAAACTTCAGCAGCTGAACAGGATTTGTTCATAGAAAATTCTCTGAAACTGGAAAACAGTAATTACTTTTCTTATCACCTCAGGAAGGTAACTCAGTGTCTTTTTTACACACAACCAACCTAAGGCATGAAGGTCTGAATCTATCCTACTCAGTACACATCATTCAGTGCAGAACGTCACCCAGGTTTGCATTGTAGCCACCAGAGGGACAGGATCATCGTGGGAGAGACAGCACACTTCACCTCTGCATCAGGTAGAGAGAACCTGGTGAAGCAGCTTAATCCGGTAGCCCAAAGCCGTGCACCAAGTTAACGACAAACCTCAGAGCAGAACGCTGCCCTTAACAGTTTTGGCGGCAGTGTCAGTCAGCCATGAGGATAAGTGGGTTCTAAGTATGGGGCAATCAGTAGTGAACAAGGGAAAATATAAAGGAAAAGGAAGGCATGGATATGTTTCTATGGCTTCTCTACACATACCTTATGCACGACATTCCCATGTCTTTTTCTAACTATCCCAGTAACTTTTTAATCACAGAAAATACTTTGGCTTGTTTTGGAATTGCTACTCATTCCTTCAGAAAACACCATTCAACAGATCTGAGCTATAAGTTTAAGTCAGTCCTGCTGTAATAGATACATAAAGCAAAATACTGAGAACATCTATAAAAGCAGAGTTGGGAATTTGCAGACCATCAGCTTTCAGTGCCTAGCTTGCAACACCTGGGGTTTGAATTTCAGTGGTACTCATTGCTGGCAGTTTACAGTGACTTCAAGAGCAGTAGTAGTGCTGCACTTCTTTTTCCTTATTAAATATTAACACATTCACGCATGAGAAACCACAAGGGTAGTCTAATATGTTGTATATTTATCAAATATTAAACAGTCATTGTTTGGATTTTAAGAAATGGAATCACAGAATTATGTTTAACTTTGTTCCACTTCTAGCAAGGCAGGCTCAAAGTAGTGCAGAGTAATGTTTAGGTTACTAGCAGTTTAGTAACACTGTGCCATGGTTCCTTAATGAAAAATAAGATGTTAATAGAATGAACAAATGTTAAGGGGCAAAAATCTCTTCAGACATCGCCCACTTAAACAGTTGCCATTAGAGGAAGCTGTATTAAGTACAGATGTTGAGCGCCCACAGGGGCTGCTGTGCGAAAATGTCAGGCTGGTTCTGCTCTTTCCAAGGCTCAGTGCCTGAACCCTACATGCCAGTCAGACTGAACATCCTCTGTGGAAGGAACATTTGCATGGAACTCTGTCTCTATCAATACAGTACACACCCAGATCTGATTATTTTAACAAGGTTTCTTACTGTGTCAGTTCCAAATGGGCATTAAGGCTGAGCACCAGAGTAAACAGTGGGGGCAACAAACTTCATCACCAAAAACACCTGATGACCACTTCCACCAGCCCTTTCTTTTCTCTTTCTCTTGCAGGCTGCCCATTATTTTGGTCCTCCTGGCAGCAACTAGCTGTCATCAGGCTTGCTCTCTCAGGCACCCTGCTAGAGACTAATCCCCTCAACACAGCCCATTCTTCTGCCTCTTGCCATTCTTTGTTGGTTACACCATGTGCACAAATTAATTAGGGCTCGATTTAAGGGCTGACTAAGCTGGTTTGTAGCACAAATGAGTGCAGCTGGTTTTCTGCATAAGGTTTTCAGCTTCTTTTTTTGGCTTTTTTATCCCTCTTGGTTTAGAAATATATTCTCTCTGTGTGTGTGCGCACGCGTGCGCAAACTAAACGAGATTTTTGGGAGATGCAATTGGCTAGGGAAGTTGGCAACATGGATCTGTTTAGCCCATCTGCCCCTGAGGGTCCAACTGAATTTCTTTCAGAGCTATAGGGTTAGAACTACTGAGTTTCCAGTGTCAAAGGGTGGCTTGTCTACCTCAGGCATGCTGGCATTCTGATCCTGGGAGGTCCCTGCCCCCAGAAAAGAGAAACATCTGGAATCACATGGGCAGCTTGTCTGCTGAGCTCAGCAGCAAGGATCCCTGTAGCTACAGCTCCACCCCACTGTTAGGGGACCTAGAAGGCACTTAACAATTACTGTCTTTACTATAGGATTACAAGTGCATTCAATATCATGTGTATAGTACGATCCTTCAGGTTTTACACAGAAATATTCTTGGGGTATAGTTCACACTGAAATATATCCTCAGAGAGATAAGCATCATGTTTTAATTTAATTTAGTGAAAATTCCTGAAATAAAAGGATATTTCACAAGTGACCATGTTATGTTTATATCCTCTTACATACACTTGAATTTTAAAATTCTGAGTGATGATTCAACACCACAGCAATAAAGCACCTCAAGTGATTGGGAAAAGTACATTCTTCAAATGCAGATATTAATCTTCACTGTTCATTTCAGCTAAAGGAAATTAGAATGATTATGAAATGAGCGTTTGATCCTCTGTTCTCACTGAAGTCAAATGGGAGTGTTGCTGTTAACTTGTATAGATGCCTCTAAAACTTTAGGATATGTGTGTTTATGAGACCAAAACGTTTACTACTTTGGGCTTGGTTTCACTGCCACTGGGCTTTAAAGATGATATATAGATATAAATGATATATAAATGATGCTAAAATTACCTAGTTGTGGAACAAAAGATACTCTCATTGACTTCACGCCATTTTCCATTCCCTGTGGTCAACAGAGGTCTTATTAAGATATATAATTATTATAGAGTCTAATTGTGTAAATATTGCCGAAAAACAATCACATACAGGTGTAAGCCTCAGGCTAACCAGAATTTTCCACAAGCTAGAAGAATTAGTATATATTTCAAATCTATATATGTACATATGTATATACACATATATATACACACACCCCTTTATTTTTCTTTCAGAATATTTGTATGCTCCTTGGGGTAATCATTGTCCCTGACTAAAGTGTGCATGCCATTCAACAGGGACCACAGTCCAAACAGTGGCAAAGGCAGCTTGGCATATGAAATCAGAGGACTACTTACATACTTGTGATTAAACAGCTGCTGAAGTGCTTTATTAGACCAGGTTAACCATCTCCTCCCCACAACACACCTTCATTTCAATAAATGAAATTCTGTACTTGTATTTACTGAAGCAAAAGTCTTCAGTTTCTTCGTAGTTTTAAACAGGAAGGAAACAAATACATATTATTTAGTCTGTTCTATCTTCCTTTTTGTAAAAAAGTAGATACTCAGTTGTCATCAGTTCAGATGTGAAGTACTACCTTGAATGTTGAATACAAATATTGCATAAATTATATGTTTGAATCACTCATGGAATAGATATGGAATTATTAGACATACAGTATGTAAACACTAGGGCAAAAGTCTCTGAATTGACCTTTGAAGGTAAGTTATTTAAATCAGTAGAGTGAAAACAAGAGGTAAAGAAGGTGCAGTTCAAAAGAGAAACCAGATTCATAATTTCCTAAAACAAACGTGCAAGTTTGAATTCAGCTGTGCTAAAAAAAAATAATAACAAAGGCAAATATTTACGTGAGCAGAATCTCACCCAGCCCAGTCCCGATACTTGTACACATGAATAACTTTAGACACTTTAGCAGTAAGATTGTCTCAAGTGGCGTTCCTCAGGTAAGGAATGTCCTGTATTTGCAGAGCCTGTCCATTACCACGTAATTGTTATGCATCGTAAGAAAAGCTTGCCAGTCTAAAGAAAATACTTCAACAATCCAAAATAAACATTTTTTAACAAAAAGATTACATTTACCTGTAGACTTTGCTATTAATAGCCACTGATTTTTAGGCTGTACCTCATTAAGATCTTCTGTACCAATGAAGCCTTTTTCTAGATTGACAGGTGGCTAATTTAACAAAACAAAAAAAAAATCTTATTTTGAAGTTTTTTATCATGAAAACCCCTCTCAAACGGCCCAATGCATTGTGATTTCCGTGGTTCTTTTTCTTCTGAGCTGTTCAATTAGTTGGAAATCTCTCTCTGATGGACTGAAGCAGCTTGAGTGAACGCCTGAGCGCACAACCAATTAGGCTCATTTGAAGTTGCAGAATTGCCTTCTTTGGTGTTAAAACCCCATGTCAAACACTGGGTCTAAGATCATTTGTACTACAAAATGAGATTGACAGAGCAGCTGCAACAGGGGGCATGCCTGCTGGACGACTTAATTGTGGAGACTGAAGGGCCATCATGAACTGGCGTGTGGAGATTGTATCACCACTGCTGCATTACAAATGCTCTTTATTAACAGTGATCTGTAATCAATGAGCTCAGGCTTTTTGCCAGAGCTCCAAAATCAGATAGGCAGCTCTCCTGACAAGGAATGGGAGGAGCCACTGGAGAGGGATGTTGTGCTGAGAGAGGGCGCAGGGATGGGCTTCCTGGCATCTCCTTGGGGTTGTGAAGCTGCCGAGAAGGAAACAGCCATCCAGTGACACACAGCTCTACTCATTCAGTAGAATATGCATTGACTGGGTTGAGCATGTGGCAACATACAGGCAATTGCACTTGCATTGGCATGAATGAAAAATGGTTACTTCAACAAAGTGATATTTTATTAGTCAAAGAGACTACACCAACTCACACTGGCCTGAACAAATAGTTTTCATGGTGGCATGTCTGTAGCTTAATGGTAATCCCATGATACAAACGACCTGAAGTAAATCCAAGGGGGTTCCTTTCAGTAAATTAATGAAAAAAACCAGTCTATTTTAGTCTTTTCAGTAGAAAACCTTTACCTTTTATTAATAAGACATAATGCTTTTGAAAGGACTAGTTACCTTTCACTGAGACTTCCGAGCCAACAATTTTGTTTACTCCTTCATTATGAAAACCAATGTCCACTTACTGTAACTGGAGAGAAATCAACATATCTGCACAAGTATTCAAAGATTACGTTATGATGAGGCAGATGTAAAACCAATGTCAAAGTCAACCTTAAAGTTAGGCAAAATCAGTGGTAGCTGATTGTAATTACCTTTGCTATGAGAATAACTTCACTGCTTTTTTAAAAGGCATTTTAGTCTTACCTACTTCATGCTGAAAGAATCCCAGAGAAGGAAATAAGAAACCTGAGTGAACAATACAGGAACAGCTCAACTAGTGTGGCAAATCACATGCAGATGAGCTCTAGTATCATAAAATAGTGCTTCAAGTTTGCACTCCTCAGTTAGATAAGTAAATCATGTAGAGATGCATAGTCTAAACTTCTGGCTCCTCAATTCAGACAGAAGGGACAGAATTTACTTTTAATTACAGGCTTTGTTCCCCAACCCCACCCCACCCCTCCACCCCACCCCTTTTTTTTTTTTTATTTATACCACAGAGTAAGATTATCTCTTCAGGTTTTTGTTACAGGTTTGTGGGATTTTTTCTGAAGGGTTCATTTTGCTATTACCAGTAATTCCCACATGTTTATAAAGTCTGTTCAAATTGAACAGATTCACATTGTGTCATTCTGTATCAATTGCAACATAAGCAGCAGGCAGCTGAAATCAGATCATTTTAGGAAAAACTTCTGAAGTAAATACCTGCACATGCAGTCACATTTTACATTATCTTTAGGAACTCTTTTACCACAACACATGAAAGAAATTTAATAATAAACTTGACATTTAGGCTGCAGATTGTCTCACTGCTACCTTGTGGTCCTTGTGTGACTCAATCTGTCTGCACTCTCTTTCCTTAGAACTAGAGAACGAGCTCTGAGTGAGAATTGTATTTCTGTCCTTTGCACAGTGTCTAGCTCAACACCATCATTGCCTATGACTAGTGCCCAGGAAGCTACAGCAAAATCACTTACTGCTACTGTTACAAAAAATTATAAGAAAAATCCAAATATCCTGCATGTTTAATGTTGGGAACAAAATGTCATTGTATTCTATTGTTTATGCACTGTTTATTTACCTGTTGCCAGCTCTTGTGAAATGTTTCTTCTGCATCAGCAATTCCTGATAGTAGGAAGGTAGATATACAGGTAATAGAGAGTTTTAGTATAATCAAGCTATTAAAAAAAAAAAAAGTAGAATCCTTTTTTAAATAAATGGGTGTATCCATCAGCTACACTTGACCACACCACTCAATATTTTCTCATTTTTTTGCAGTGGTGTTTAGACCAGTTCAACAAAAACTAGTATCTAAACTAATATGCTACCTTAGCATAAGGAAATAACTAATCAATAAATATGTGACTGAAATTAAATGGCTATGTGTTTAGCCATACTAATGCTGTTGCAACTAAACTAATACCACAGCCAGTTGTAGTGGAAGGAAGCTGGGTTAATTAGCATTGATAATATACAGCTGTGGGCTGGCTTCAGGGGTGGTGGGTTGGCCGATGTAGATGAGGTGCAGCTGTGGATGGTTCTGTAAAGTGGTTGAGAGCCAGTGAAGAGAGAGCAGCTGAGGAAGAGAAGCAGGGAGAAGAGAGAGTGTGCTCTGGATGAGGTGAGGGGAAGGCAGTAGAGTGATTGTATGAAGAGTATGTTGGTATGTGATGGTAAAAGACCTTTTTGCAGCTTGATGATTTTGAGAGTGCTGTGATAGCTAATCAATAAAAATATGAAATGTCATTTCTTTTTCCTCTCCTGCTTACAGTTTCTGTATATTCACTTAACACCACCTTTCCCACGTATCTCAGGGTATGGCCTTACATAAACTGATGATGGGGCCATTGAAATCTGGATGAGTTGTCTTGATATTACTTTTTCAGTTCCACAATTTCTGATCCTTGGTCTTGTTTGCTGTTTCTTACAAAGCTTCAATGCCAGCAAAGATCTGAAATTTAACATGCTCTGGTTATGGAAAGAACGGGATGATTCAACACAGGCACAATTATTTGGTGAATTTGCAAGCTATCAGCAGCCTGTGAAAGTTTTCTCTAGCTATGGTGGTGAATGTGTCTGTATCATGCTGTCAGTATCAAGTAGTACCCTGTGGTTTCAAATAAACAATGTATGGAGGTTTCACAATACTGGAAGAAGACCACAGCTGCCCTGAATAGGTGGTTGTCCTACCTCTTGAAGGATGATTTAATAACAAAGAAAGATTATATTTCCTTTTTTATTTCCCAGTTATTCTGGGAAACCAGAGAGAGATGGTGTGGTGGAAAGCTCTCTGTGTGTGTACATACTAAAACTCATCACTACCTTTTGAAACTGGAATTTCACTAAAACCAAATATGGAAACCATTTTTTTAATTGTGCTTTGTCAAACTCACAACCCTTTCCCCTTCTCCCACTCACTGCTGTGAGAGATGCAACCATGAACTTATAAGCATCCCATTGTTATTTTGTTGAATAAGTGCTATTCCATGCGTACATGGTAGAGTTACAAATTCAGCATGCATATAATAAAGCAGGCTACTTTTGAATTATAAAATAAATGGAATATGATAAAATGAGAGAAATAAAATAAACAAAAATGCTCATGTTTGAATCTGGAAAGCTATTGTGTCTTCTAGTATAATTCATTTTTATTTAAATGATCTATATGAAGAGCCACAAAAGGAAAAATACAGAATAAGAGAAAATTTTATGATCACTATACAGTTCTCAAAGTAAAAATAAAAAGAAGTAACTGCTACATTCCTTTATAAAAACTTAAAGCAACTCACAGTTAGTTGTACAGGATGTACAGGACTGAATAACTACAATTCATCAATATCCAAAAAGTACAGCAGAGCATATTCTGCACCCAGAGTCAACAGCATAATTTCTGACTGCCTGCAGTAGAACAGTCAAGGCCCAGCTCTTCAGCCTTTTTCTTTTAATTGAATTATTTTTGCCTAAATACATTACTGGGATATATTTTCTTTAAAAAGTTACCTTGATTCCTAAAAAGCTATCCCGTAAACTCAGAAGTCATCTTTAAAAATTATCCAAACATTTCAGTCAACAAATAACAGGGTCTAACATAAATCATGCTTTTAGAATATGCTTTGAAAACATACTCTTTACATTCCACCTTCTGAAGACAACAGCTGCGTCCTCTGTAATCTAGAGAAATGGGGAAAAACTTGGCACTGTACAAACATTTTTTAAAAAATACATCTTGCTGCTTTAAATCTGTGCAAATTCTTCAGTGATTATTGTCTTTAAATACTATCACAGATATAAAAGGGATTAGTGTTGATGCTTCCAAAATTTCATGCTCATTTGCGTGCTATAGATTTTCGTACAAAGAAATCAAATTGCTCACATCTGCGGAAATACCACATACTATACTTATTTGGACTTCTATTTGGGAAGTCAAAGCTTTTTCTGCAAGCTACTTTTTATAAAAAGAGAAAGAAAATTAAAATACAACATACGAAATGTATTGGCATTGCTAATCAATAATCTGTGACTTTATACCTGGTTATCAAAAGGAAGTTTCATGCAACCAGGAATTAAAGGACAGAATACTGTCACTGGTATTCTCAAGAAGAATATTTTAAAGAGCAGTCAAATATTACAAAGTAACAAATATATCTAGCACCACACTACCAACAATTGTAGCTGGGACTTACAAATATATTTTTGATGTTTTAAAACCATCACTAACCATTAGGTTAATACAAGACTTCCTAGAAGAGGACTTATTCTTTATCTAGCAGCCATGGGTATTTTGTACCTTTCCCTCTGCTCATACGGTCAAGCAAGCTTTAACTGAACAGAGTATGTTTAATTCTATCATTCAGAGAACAATAATTGCTGTTATTCAAAGACTAATAACAAGCTGCAGTCTAGTTCTGGAATATTTATTGCATCCTCTTCTCTCTGCTGTCTTTTGTTAGTTATGAGAAGGTAAGGAATGTCTAAAATATTCTGCTTCTGAAGTTATATATAAAAATTCTAAATATGCAATATAAAAATACAATATTATTTTTTAGTCCTGTGGCAAGACTTATTTTTCTCTCCCACAAAAACAGGGAAATAAATCTGACAGACTCAAATACCAATTGATTTATAGCAATATACCCAGACTGGGATTCATCTTCTGTAGTCCAAGTCATCCTGATCTCCTTTATGGTCAATAGAAGAAATCATGTAACTTCAGAAAACAATTCATGTTGCCTGTATTAATACAACCAGTTTAAGATTAAATGAATTGCTTATTTGTCTCATTGACTATACATGGTCCCTAAGGAGACTAACCTGAATTTGAACAACTTAACTTTAACACTTAAATTAAGGAAGATAAATCTTCTCCCAGTCTGTAAAATTGCTTAATTTACAAGTAAACCAGAAAATCAGCTATATGGCAGCATGAGACAATACCCAGGCTGCTATGGTGAGCCTGAAAGTTTTTACCCTTTTAGTTTTGCTCCAGTCACTCTAAGTCATTAATATCTCCTTGATTTTCAGTGATTAATTTCCTTTCTCATTGATTATCCTTTTCCATTTGTAAAAAAATGTTGACCTGCTTCTCTGAATAACATTTAACATTAGCAACAAATATTGCCTCTCTTTGTGATCAAGCAGGATTTAAAACTCTAAAAAATCCTCCTCATTTATGGTTTAGCAACCCTTTTTTCAGAAGCCAACCTACTATTAATATTACAAAAAAGTTATAACATGAAGAATGTAACACAGGAATAAGATCCTACAAGCAGTAGAATTTCTACAAAGAAAAGATGTAGAATCCTAACAGGCTACAGATAACCTTCAAAGTACTGTTGTCTGAGTCTGTTTTTTCATTTTATAGTTCTATTATTAAGCCTTTTTATAGATATTTGCAATGATAAAAGAGCCAAAAATAATTAGGAAGTCAGACTGTGACTTCATGAAAGAACAGGAAAGAACAATAATAGTATATATATTTTTATGAGCAGTCTAAATTAGGTTGTCCTCAACTTTGTTGTGGTTACTTGTGAATGATTGTCCATTTGGATTAAATGTGAAGTTGATTTGGCATTCTTCCTTGAGTGAAAACTAATCAGCTGACAAAGATTTTGTTGCCTACACTTAAAGACAGAACCTTTCCACCAAGAGGAAAAATATCTAAGTCACCAATGACGCAGTTTATTGCTGTCAGGTGCTTTACTTGCTGTTTGATCATTTCATCTGTTAACAAACCAATTTTATTTCATTTGTCCAAGTGAAGCCTGATCTGTGCATATTATGTATCACTCACCTATGCTGTGTCACACATTAGAATCAAAACCCCTGTGATATTTTTATTGTACGCACTGGTCTTCTGTTTCTTGCCAAACTTCTAGTCATGCATATGTGCTCTATATCAAACTCCAAATGCTTCTGCAGAGATTTTAAAATATTACTGTACAAATTATCGTAGGATATAATGGTCTGATATGGTAGTACATAAACTATAGTTCAGGAACTTCCAAACAATTACGACTACAGCACCAATGCATCCAACCTTGTTTCTACTATTAGTAGATGTTTCTAGAGATTGTTCTTCACTGTAGTCTTGACTGATAATGCACTTAATGACTCAAAGATGGAGATGCATGCTTGCAGGCACCTCTCCATAGACCTTTTCCTGATAAACATGGGAAAGTCAGCTGCCAGGGAATGCATCTGGGTCTTTTCAGAGCCTGAATCTATAGACTTTTGAACTTAATATGCAGATATCAACTAGGTTCTTTCCTCTTTTGTTTTTCATGTGACTAATGATTACATTCTTCATATGTTCTACATCCTTTTTTAGGCTCTTGGACTTCTTCCTCCTAGTTTGTTCTTTTTTTTTTTCTCTATTATCTTCCTTCACTATACCTTCTTTTCAGTTCCTCTGCTTTTTTCCTATCTCTTCAATACTCCACTTCCTTTCAAATTTTTGTTATTAAAGAGTAGATTTGTCTCACATAACTACAGCCATAGAAATGCTAGGTATTTTGTCTAAGGCAGTTATCTCAACCTCCTTTATAGTCAACAGAGAATAAGTATATTGAACAAAGTTATTTGCACTGTGCACTTTATACATCAGCCTCAGATAGGGTCGTGCAAGGCCTCCTAGCAACCTCCACAGATGGAGACTGGACAACTCGTTTAGGCTGGATGATGAAATTTAAGATAGTTATAGTTTGGCAGAATAAATCCCATCTGTTATAACTCTCTCATCATCGTTTGATGTAAGCTTTTAACCCTTTAGTTTCACTTCAATAACTTCAGCTATTTGTCCTTGCACACTCAGGCCTCTCTTCCTCTTCTGCTCCTTCTGCAACTTTAAGGAAAAAAACAGTGACTAAGGATCTTGAATCTTATTACTGTTGCTTTCCTTTATCCCTTTTCTCTTTCCCCCTTCTATGTGCATGCTCTCAGTGTGTGAGATTAGACTGTGAATGCTGCAAGTAGATATGGACTGAATGTATATTTTTCTGTAAGTCAGGCAGAACATTTTAGATGCTCTTCTTTTAATAGGCACCCTCTCAGGTGTTGATGGGATAGAGTGTGGACTAGAGACACAGATTTTCACCTGGAACAGAAGACAGCCAACTTTTCCTGGGATGACTGAGAAGCAATCCATGGGCTGCTCACCAAGTTCTGTAGGTGTTCACTCTGATGATGAAAATACAGGAGAACTTTCTAAGGGAATGTTAAGGATGTTTCTAAGGATGTTTCTTCTCCCTGTGATTCTTTCAAAGTTTTTGGGTTTTTTCCCCAAAGAAAAAGGAATCAGTTTGATCAAATGTGCTGTGTTTAACTGCAAAAAAGCAAGGAAAAAATCTCTGCAACAGCTTTATCTTACACCTGCTTTAATAAATTTCCTACACAGACAATTGGTAAGTTAAATTCATTTTAGTCAACCACAAGTTGATCAATGATTAAAAGAAATGTTTTATTTAGAAGTAACATAAATATTTCTGACAAGTCATACAGCTTTTTTAAGCAATTTAAATCTGACATGCAGCCTTGCTTACCTTCTACATAATTTAAAATATAGCCTAAGCGCTTCCAAGAAACTTATGACTGCTTTTTTTCAGGATGAAATATAAAAATATTCACACATATTAAGCACCTTTATTTCAGTATTTCCCAGACACTTCAAAACACTGAGGTTGAAAAAGCCTAGTCAGATAAGTGAAACACTTCACTCACGATTAAATACCTCAGAAATGGCTGTTAAGCATTACGTAGTCACACATTAAACAATCAGTTTTCAATTATGTCTTCTCTTGCCTAAATCAGAGCAAGAATCCAAAACTAGGTGAAGGTTAAAAAGCATTTTATGTGCAGAGGCTGATGAAAGGAAAAGCAGAACATGCTGGCTAGGAGAGATGAGGGAGGTCAGCAGGTAAGCAGAAAACCCTCCTCATCTGAAATAGATGGGACACACTAACTTAAAGCCTTGCAGCTGAAAAAAGTCTTGCGGGGCTTTACTGATCATAAGAGCTCAGTCTCAGTTTTGAAGGAGATATATTTCCTACATTTTCTGTCCTGAATTATACTGTCACAGCTGCACTGACAATTCCACAGTATATTTTTTTCTAAAAATAAAATCATAACAAAAGAGATCTTGTTTGTTATGTTTGAAGTACATTCCTCTAAATGTTCCTCCAGCCAGGCAAGTTATTTCAGAATTTTACATCATCTTGCAATGCAAGTATTAAAAAGTATAAAAGCACCCCTCCTGACTTTTCTATACCACTTCACTTCCTCCAAAAAAATGAAACCAGATGACATTTTGGTTTATTTGTTATTGAGTGGGAAGAATCTGATGTTGTATACATCCTCAGTCCATTATTTCTGTGCCAGCTTGAGTTTCATAATTTAATTCAATTCCAGTAGGGCAGAGCACAGCAATACATTTAATAAAACAGTAAACTATGCAAACATGACATTGACGTTATAATGCAGTATTCATATGCATGCTGAGTTGTCATTTTTATAACACAGCATTTTCACCAGAGGGACACTTAATTAAAAACAGATTCTTTGTATCTGGTATCAAACTAGAACCAATTAATTCATTCTAATGCTATTTTTCTATCAGGAGCTAGTCTTTAATTGTGTTGAAAAATGCAGCATCCACATTTGGTTTGAATTAAAGAAACCATGCTAAGGCTCAGCAAGAAGCAAAAAGTGGATAACCATTTTGTTACAAGGGAAAAAAACCCCAACTATGTACAAACTACAGGAGACTGCTGTTTTTTGAAGAGAAAGGGGGCTGTCAACATTACACAATATAGAAGGTGGACAGGTGTAAAAGTGATCTCGTAACATTACAGCCTGTGTAAGTTATGTAATACTAACAGCATCCTTACCTAATACAGTACTCAAATAAAGATGTTCCCTGCCCCTACTCTTTGACTCAGATATACAGGGGGCTGAATCCAGTAGAAAACGCCAAAGTGGGCAAGGTTGGGTTTGAGTGTTTTCTCACTGTCAAATTCACTTCTGTGTGTTTAAAGAGAAGCAGGGCTTTAGAAAGCATTTGAATGCGAACAAGGTGATGGGTTTGTAAACAAAGTTGCTAAAAAATATCCATGCATGGCCAGAAACATGGGAAAATACACAGAGAACTACATGTGACTGCCACTGGTGACAAGACTGGGATAAGTCAAGGTGAGAACTGGATGTTTTTAGGCAGGAAGTTAAGTTCAGAAAAGCTCTCACTGGCCTCAGTAAGCTTTGGACAAACACTTTTTTGCAGATTTCTGTATCTGCCACCAGATACAATTCAGGGTTCCCTGAGCAGATGATTGCCCAAGCATGAGTCAGAGGTTTTTACCTGAGAAAGACTCTTCCTTAGTGCTGATGCCTCCTGTCTCAGTGCCCTACGTCACACCCCTGGGGCAAGACACAGAGCAGAAAATGGCTCTAGACTTGGGGAAATGCCCAGAGTGTGGGCAGAGCTGTTCCATCTCACCTGCCTTATATTTCATTATGAAGGTTCTTAAGACATTTTGCATCAACTTAGCTGTGCCTCCTTTGTATATAGGTCTTGTTTGAGTCAAAGGAAGACTAACAACTAAGTCGGCCTCATTAGCTTTTCCCACAATCAACGTTATGGTCATTTCTCACCGGTCTGTGGCACCATGTGTCTCTCTTTCCAGCTCTTTTCTGCAAACTGCTACTTTCTTCCACAGCTTCCTGTTTAAGATTTCCTCGCTTTATGACCTGTTATTGTTACTGTTTCTCAAGTATGCTGTCTTTGTGTTCCTACTTTGAGCTAATTGGAAAATGACTATTTATCTTTTTCTGCCAAAAAGCAGAAAAGGTTCATGGCTCCAGTGGTTTTGCTACATCTAACCTCTCAAATCATGCTTTCAGCAAGCAAACACCACAAAGAATACCAGGCTCTGTCAAGATACAGAGCCTGTGTATCACTGTTCATATTCCATGGCCCTTGTTTGGTAAGTTGGAAGGAGTTGGAAGTAGTGCAATCAGGCTAAAAACCATAATGGTAATATAACAAAAGGAACAAAACCAGATAAAATGAAGGCAAAATTTAAATACCTGTGTCAAGGACTACAGTCTGAATCTGCTAGACCCTTTCTCCCATCTCATCTAGGCACCAAGTTGCTTGGCATCCAGGTTTTTGACAAAGTTGTTTTGCAAAATGGCAAACTTTCCGATTTTCCTGACCTTGGTATAAATCTGTTTTATGTGCCAATAAACCTAAGCTTGGATTTTTGTTTCCAAGGTCTGTTCTGAGCATGCCCAAATAAAAAAGATTGAGTCCAGCAGGAAGGATAGGAGCTTGTGGTGCTACTATCCTCTTCAGCCAGCAACACTTTAAATACTACAGACAGGAGTGAAGCTTGTTGCCAGAATCACAACAGATCAGACTGCCCTCACACTGAGCCAGAATAGCTGTTCCCTTTGGCCATTACGAGTTTCCAATTTGTGAAGGACATAAAGAAGAAATATCTACCTAAAGAATGTGAATTTTACTGCCACGATTGAAATGGGATCTGTCTACCTAAATATGAACATTACCAAATGTACATCTAAGGAAATAAAATATTATTTTCTTTAAGCCAGAAAATAAATTAGTCATTTTCTAATACTGACTCCAAGACTTCTAAGTTGATATCTCAATTTTTGTTTTATTAAAGAGGGCAATAAACAGTCACAGCCTTTCTGCCTTCACTGATTATAAAGGGACACTGGGGTGCGTGTGTCCAATCTCCTGTAAAGATGGATGAGATTAATCTAACTCTCAATTCCTGAGACTTAGGCATAGCAAGCACTGCTAATAGTTGTCACGTGCAAATTCTGGTTATTAATTGGAACTTATCACAAAATGAATATTTTTCTAGCCTAAAGAAGAAAATAAGGGTAGGGTTACACCGATGTTTTTTTATCATCACAAATCTTTTTGACAACCCAGCTTCAGATCACTTTTGTAGGTTGAATGTGAAGAAGATATATAAGGCAAATAGTTGGTTTGGGGTTTTTTATAGACATGGTTTACTTGAGCAGTTCTTTTGATTTATTTTCAGTTTCATTTTGATATATTTTCACTTTCAAGCTGCCCATAGCAGTTTATTTATGCCCTGGTAAGTTCTGACCAATGCATTTTGGACATCTCCAAATCTGCTACAGGTTGAATAGTCAATTTCATTTCTTTTATTTCTTATATTTCATTTCTTACAGTGCTCTAGTAAACACTAGTGGGCAACCAACTAGGAAACAGCTCTGCAGAGGACCCAGAGATCCAGTTCTTGGCTCCTCAGTACAAGACAGCCCTGAACTTACTGGAGGGAAACAAAGATGATGAAGAGATGGAACATATGTCATATGACAGGAAAAGGCTGAGAGAGATGGGGTTGTTCAGTCTGGAGAACAGAAGGCCCAGGGGTATCTGATCAATGTGTGTGGATATGTGACAAGGTGAGCGACAAGAAAGTCAGACTCTTCCCAGGGTATCCCAGTGGCAGGAGAAGAAGCAATGAGCACAGACTGAAAATCCATGTAAACATGAATACACTTTTCTATAGTGAAGGTGACCAAGCATCGGCACAGGTTATCCAGAGAGGCTGTGAAGTCTCCATCCTTGGAGATACTCGAAACCCAACTGAACACAGCTTGGGACAACCTGCTGTAATTGACCCTGTTTTGAGCAGGGGTCTTAGGCTTGAGATCTCCAGAGATACCTTTCCAATCTCCGCCCTTCTGTGATTCTATGGCTCTGTAAAGTGGTTTTTTTCAATGAAAAAGAAACATTTCCATGAAAGCCTAACTTTTCAGTAAAAGTTATAATAAAAATAAGCAACTCACATAAAAGTTCCGGTAGAAATTTCCAGTGCCTGGTTTTCAAGAAGACAGCATTTTTAGGAAATTTTGTGTTGCTTTGTAGAGGGAATAGATATAAATCTAATCTATTTTTGTTACCCAGAGAACTTAATACAACAAGGTTGAATTTATTAGAAGGGAAGGCAGAGTAAATTTACTGTCTGTGTAGGCAAACATGCACAAAAGAGCATAAGAAAGTAATTATGTAATGCTCAGATTTGACATGCAAGTAAGTATAAACTAATACTGACTTGAGCCTTCTAATCATGTTCACACTGATTCAAATGAAAATGTATGTTTTCTATTACAATTATTTTACCACTGATTTAATGGAATTTCTCTCCAGCTAAGAGTGATTATTAGTCACAGAAGTGCTGTAATGCTGTGACCCTTTCAAACTTTTGCTATGAAACAGTTGTTACTGCATTTCTAATGTCCAAATAGTTGCAGTTGGATTCACATAATTTGACAATATCTTGCAACAGAATGTCCATATGTAATTTAGAGTTTTCTTATGATGTTCGTTTTCAGAAATACAACAGATAGCACCTAGCCTATTGATCAGAGTAAGTAGTTAACTGGTTTAGAATCATTCCTCTCCACAAACTTGACAGGATCATTTACAATAATATTCAACGAGACAAAATAAACAAAGTTAAATGATTTAAAGACTGACTGCTATTCTTAAACATTTTCATACGCTTCATCTAACTGTAACACATATTTTTGAACAGATAATACTGTATAACTGTTTCTTTACGTTGCATTCTTAGCAGGTGGTTAAAAGACTTCTTGTTTTCTTATTTTTCAATTAATCTTGTTATTTTAGGGTTTTTTGTGTAGAATGCTTTTTACACAGGTAAAGCTCTAGAGAAAACCCATGTGAGCAGAGCTATATATGATCGCAACTATTATGTACCTTTTCTTATAAGTATCAGTGATAAAGGTCAGTGCAAACATATAATATGTAGTCAATTATTATGTCTGAAATAAAATGGGACAGATTATTAAGAAGTATGCTAATAAATTTGCCTGAATGATCTTTCTTATATTCACAATGAAGTATTACAGATAGAAGAAAGAGAAGATGTTCTCAAGAACAGCAGTAGATAGCCATAATTGATTTTCCTATTCTTACTGCTTGAAAACACACTATTGCACATATTTAGATCTGCAGGGTTACAAAAATGCTTTAGATACTATTTTACTCAATAGGCTTTGCTTTGCTGTAGTTTTCTTTATCTACTTTCTGTGTCAGACTTGTCCTGGACAGAATAAATTCTAAGCACAGGTGAGTGGAGGCAGATGTGTGTTAAATACACAGCATTTCTGGTTAAGTGACATTCACTGGTGACTGAAACTAGTGGCAACAACTAGTAAGTGGGTTGGAGACACTGGCCCGTGAGTTATTGTGTTGCTTTGCACACCCTGAGGACCAAATACCAGTAGTGAAGAAACTGCAGTCAAAGATTTGCCACAGTTTATCCTTGCGTTCTCAGTGAGAAGAGATTTTGCACATTCCTGTAGGCTCATGCCGTTAGCAAAGTTTGCATGAACAGCTTTGCCACATCCAGCACAATGATGAAATGTGGAAGTGGAGTTGTACTCTGAAGTGACATAAATGCATTAATATTGTATGTCCAGCAACATCTGCTCTGGCACTAGGGCTGTTAATAGATCTTTAGCTTTTTTAGCGCTTAGCAAATAATAATATTTAAATTCTTTGGACATAATGAAGATAAGTCTTCTTTTTCTTCTTTTTTTTTTTAGTACAAAGACACGTTTAGGGAAATTGGTCAACTGCCAGTTCAAGAGAAATACTAAATGTGAGAAGTACTTCAGACATACATTAGCTAGATAAATTAGATAGCTTGAAAGCTCCTTTCCTCACTGTAGGATAATCAAGGAACTTGGTCAGCCTCCAACTCAAGATATTTATTTTACTTGCTGCAAGCTGCAAAGAGATATAAAGTACCCCATAACATTTGGGAATATAGAACTAAACCAGCCAAGCCTGAAGGAAAAATACACTTGTGAATACCAGCAGTCAGGAACTATCCATCACTGATGAAGAACCCCAGTATCCTGACAGCCTGTATTGATTTGGTTTGATATTTCTAGTCAGATCTTGCTCCTGAAAGCAGTGAAATGATCCTCTGTGATGCAATAGTTGTGGTAACAGACCAAATGACCATCTTCCAGAGGCAAGTCTCTAACAGACTTGCCGAAACCCAGAAATACCCTTTAAAATTTATTTCTTTAAACCATGAAAAGGATTTAAAACTGACTTAGCCAAATATATGCAGGACTATACTTTCTGAGTTTTGCGTACTTCACCATAAGGCTTTCCATAATCATTGCTGTTTCAATTCTACATTGAGGCATTTGAGAGCAGACTCCTAAAGGGCTGCAAATGACCTGGCTGTTATCCACACACAGGGCTGTAAAACATGTGACCTTGAAAGAGTAGTTGGTGCTAGTCTTTGGTTTTCTCATCTGTGTTTGGTGTTTGTTGTCTTTGCCAAACTTTATTTTCTGTGTCACAACACATATAATGCCTAGAAAGTCTTTTAAGCTTTAAGTCATGTTGGTTTGTGGATTTTATTAACTTGGTTCTAGATTAAATTTTATAAGCCATAATGAAAGACATATGTCTAGTTATAGCTTCACAAAACTATACTTTGCCTCTTCCAGTATGCTGACATGGTCTCAGAGGGTCAGGAGAACACCCTGGCCTTTGCTCCCAAAGCTTTTCCTCTTGATGAGAGGGAGACCTAGAAGACTCCCTCTTCCCTGGGAAGGAGCCACAAGGTTGCCACCACCTTCTTAGAGCAGAACATCTGAGGAACCAGGAGGCACTCTGCACCACTGAATGCACCTGCTCCACCGCCCAGACATCCAGCCAGTCCTCCACTGAAAATGTCTTAAGGGCAGGCACTCAGCACGAGGCTAAACTCAGCCCAAGTGTTACAGGACTTGCTCTGCATAATGTTTAATTTTGGCTCTTTGGTCAGACAGAGCCAGGATATTTCATGATACCTTCATAACAACTTTCCATGGTTTCTCAATAGATATTTTCTGCTTTTAAACCTCAGCTGAATTATGTAGTTGTAGATTTTGTAACTCAAAAGGGCCTGACATGTAGGTGAATAAGGAGGCTAATCATTTTGCTGTAAAGAAGAAAAATATGTATATGTTCTCATGCTTAGTAGAGTGTAATAGATATCCTAGATGATAAAGGCTCACAATCACAGAGTAGTTAAAACAAGGCTGGTCAGTTTAAATGAATTAAAACCCCTTTAATTCCTCCGAGGCCTCTCGATTTCTGTTCAGATTTAAACTGTAGTTACAGCCCCCTGTTAAGTAATACACATGCTGTGGATTTTCCATCCTATTCATCACAAATTCCTGCAGTAGTGGGAATGGGGGAGGGGGTGAGGAAGGGCTTCAGCTCTATAAATCGCCAAGAAGTGACTGACAAATACCAATGCAGACCTTTAAAGGCACAGTGCTGTGCTGGGGATGGCACAATGCCAGGCAGGCTGTGGATACACATTGCATTCTTTCTGAGCAATTTTAGAGAAATTATATGTTTATTCTAAAGTAAGGGGGGGGGGCGGATCATAAAGGTGCTTTTGCCATTTCAGTTGTAAGACAATAGAAAAACTATTTGAATTGCCTTTTCCTGTTTTATTGCATATGCAAATAAGGAAAGGGAATGGGGAAAAAAACACCAAGAAAATTCAATATCATACACTGTGAAAAATAAAAAGGTAATGAAATTTATTTATTTTATTCTAAATGTGTTGTGCATTTGCTGTTCCTTCTTCAGGCTTCAGTCACATTTTAACATTTTTGTATGTAATATAGTTGAATTCCAGGGTATTTTATATTTCTGAAGTAAGCATTTTTGCTTGAAGTAAAAAAAGTAATTTCCAAACTTCTTCCATCTAATTAATGATATATGTTGTATATTTATTTAATGAGCTCTATGTAAATTCAGTCATTTACCTGATTTATGTACACAGTTGTCTGATCACCGTTTGGTACTTGCCATATAGCTACAACTATGCAATGTGAAACTTAAATTATGATTCTACAAGTCTGTGTCACTGTTTGGTCGTAGTTACAAGAGGACAAGACGATCATACTTTAACTTAGACAGTGATATATGTAGTCAGTGTCTATCCTTTCTGTTTATTTACTTAATTAGTCACAGTAATACATAAAATCTGAATACAGGAGGGAATAATTCAAGAAAAAATCAAGAAAAGACAGTCTGGCTCTGCATGCTGTTTTCCTAAGATACGCGTGTAATATTGTGGCACATAAGATACACAGCTCACATTTATACACACTCATGCCGCTGTCATGTCAAAAATGTCATGCCTACTAGACTTCTATGAAAATATTCATTTTGCTCATTCCTGTGAATTAATGTCAATACTTTTTTTTAAATCACTAAACAGTGACCAATGTTTTGGAAGACTTTTTCCCAGTCAGCTTTATTTATATTGATAGGAGAAAAATGAATGAATGGAAAAGAATACAGAACTATTTTCAGGTTCAAAAAAAATACAGAAAGGAAGCATTCAAGTCACAATCCCTTTCATCTCTTGCAGCTTACTGATCACAGACAGAAGGCAAAAATGTGGAACATATTCCAGATTTCCTACTTGGCTCTGTTGTTTCAGTGCCAAGAGGAAAATAAGTAAAATATTATGTAAAATATTAAACATTATGAGCCAAATATTCTTCAGGGGGCCTGGAGGAAAGACAGCCAAAAGAAAATGCTTTTCAATAGGGGTAATGATATTAACTTCCTTTCCAAAACACTTTGGAATACATAGTTCAAAAGTGACAAGTATCTTTAACAATAAAAAATAATAATAATAATAAAAAAATCCACTCAGCATTCTTACAAAACTGACTATTCAGCACAAATTACGAACAAAAAGAAAGCTGATTTCAATAACATTTCCAAAGAATTAAACCCCCTGAGTTTCAAAGGTGATGAAAGTGAAGTGTTAATTACTAACCAGGTTGCTTAGTGTTCCTTGTCTTCATATCACAAATACAGCTCTTGGAGTTACACAAGCAGACACTTGCTCTCACTGGTGCTCAGAATAAACCAAGCATAGGGATCTTGGTGGCAAGTTTAGTTATGCCAGTGCCATCTTATTAGTTTTCCTTGTCCCTGTGAACAGGCGTCTGACAAGGATAGATAACTATCAGTGGGATGACAACGTCTTGCATTTTAACAGGGACAACAAATATAAGAACTGAAATACAGAAAGTCAGCAGGCACAGCAAATGACAATAATAATTTTCTTTATACAGTTGGTTAAGGTGATTTTTTTGTCATTGTTTATCTCATATAACTCAAATGCAAAATAGACATTGTGAGCCCATTTTACATTTTGATGTCAGGAAAACCTACAGGTTCAAGAAAAGAGAGAAAGAGGACATATCAGGGTATTTGTTTTCAAAAGAAAATGAGCAATCCATAACTGCTACTCTGCCTGTCTGTCATCCCTGGCTGATTACTTGTAGCATCCAGCAGAGATCATCAGAAAGGGATTTGGATGAAAGCAGGCTAGCAGTTTTGCAGATTTATTTATGGAGGAAAACTTGTGTGATCAGCACTGTGATATCATCCGTGGAGACGACCAAGAGCATAAGCAGATAAATTGATCTTCAATATTAAGAAGACTGGTGGACAGATACATTAAAACCCGACATTGGGTAAGTGGCTTTGAAGAGAGATACGAAATGGTTGATTGGATACTATGGAAACCTTTAGAAAGTTTCTAAAACAGGCATGGTCTCCTCAATGTAAGGGACAAGGAAAATCACTTTACATGCTCAGGTCTCCATGGATTATTTGGATCTGAGAGGAAGAGTGGCAAAAGGAAAGACTGACATCTCTGCAAGACAGGTCAGAAGAAGGCAGTGTTCAAGGGATTAAATACCAACCTCCAATGGCATTTGAGAGAAAGTGACTTTGCCTCCTCCATGAATATCCAGCCAGACCCCTTTTTGTTTGTTCGTATTAGTTATGAACAGAGATGTACAGATGCATCAGATCTTGAAACAGAGGTGTGATTCAAACCATACCTATTAACACACATATATATCATACAGACCTGCTGAAGAGTTTAACACAATGTGGGAGGAGTCAAAATTTTAATACATATTACCATAAATCATGGTTAATCTTGGCAAACAAAGTCCACTCTTTCTAAGGACTCTCAGATTCTTTGGATAATTTGACTGTGTATATTCAAATCAACAACTTTGAAAAATGAGAGTAGTGTAGCTGTAGCCATTGCATGGCAAAGCCAAGTGTAATGCATGCAGGGCAACACAAGAGCTCCTGTGTGTCTCTACCATTGTTTCGCAGGCTGAGCAGGGCAGGCCAAGCTGCAAGGAGATTCTGTGAAGTGGAAAATCCCTTGGCATGCAAGATCAGGTCAGCAAACGTATTGTAGCTTGTTGAAAAACAATGAGCCCTGATTTTGAGTCAGATCTCTTGAAACTGAAGTCTATGCAGCACATGACATGTTTATTCACCCAAACTAACCCAGAAAGCATAGTAGTAAAGATTTATTTCATTTAATGTTTAATTTACATTCAACAAAATGTATCACACACAGTTGCTACTTGTCTTTGCATCTGTGCAGGGACCTAAACCAGCAGAATTTTATTCATAAGTTACTATTATTTAAGCTTGTTTAGGAACAGAGACAACTGTATCTTAATAATTTGTCAAATGGACAATTTCTACTTGGGCTAGTAAGTATTTCTGAAGAAGTTACCTGATCATCTCTGTGGTCTATTGACTACTTTTAAGAGATGTGAGAAACTAAATTAAAAAGACTGATTAACATCAGTCAGCTTCATTTTTCACACTGAAAAAAGATGAATTCAGAGACATTATTTTCTCAAGGTGTCTCCAGATGAAAAATGCTTGAAAACCACTGTTTTGTGGTAATCTATAATCACATTTCTGGTTGGATTCTTTCCAGAATAAATGATAAAATCTCACACATTTGACACTGGGGAACTGAAAAGACTGATCACTTTATGGAAGTATCGTTCTCCATTTCTTGGGTTTCTAAACATGGCATTATAATTTAGCATATAAAAAATGAATGCAGGTGAAAACAAATAATTGGGCAAAGAAACAGGAGGTGGTACTGAAAAAATGTAGATTTTTAAGTGGTATTTAAAAAACATATTCTTTCATTAATACAATATTTTTGTATAAGGTAGTGAATATGATAGTTTTAAAGTAGGTTTAAGTACAATTAAGGCAAGACTCCTTTCTCCTCAGCAAAGTTGTACAGTAGGTAGGTAGGAGGGTATGTAGATGATAGATAGATAGATAGATAGATAGATAGATAGATAGATAGATAGATAGATAGATAGATAGATAGATAGATAGATGTGTTCTGCTTATAAGTGACCAGATGTTTTTCCAAAGAACTGCACAAAAATCTTGAAGTGAAAGATATTGCATGTGTTTTAGCAAAGCAAGGACAATGAGGAGGTATACAAAAAAAAATTAGGAACTAGCCAAGCAGGGTAACATTACTGATCTTCAGAGTGTCTAGAGCATACATGTATAATCCTAACTTGTTCATCTTTAGGGTTTACAGTTCTAACCTGTGCTTTTAACTTCAGAAATGTTGTCTGGTTCCATGACAGCATGTTAGCTAATATGCCAGTTCATCCTCGTTTAATGAGATAAGCAGCATGATTTTATGTACAATGTCTTCTTAGGATGCTCCACAACCCAGCCCACTTTTTCAATGGGCTGGGAAGAAATTATTTTCTTTCTGTATTGCCACTTGTTCATTTAAACCATAATTACACTCCCAAAAAAACCTAAAATTCCCATACAAATACCAAAAAAAAGAGTCTACAAAAATTTTTCATCCAATGACATGGAACCAAACACAGCACCAGAAATGTAGCAGCAAGATATATCAGAGACTGGAAACACCTGGAGACTTGTAAAGGAAATGAATAAATAGCAAACAGCAACAAAATGGGCCATCACAACACGACACCCGAGGTGATGCTCAGAAAGCACTACACAGCTGTATGTTTCCTACTGGCTCAACCAAGAATTCAGTCTTGTCCGGATAAATGTCTGATAAATGTTCCACTATACAGCAAGCATTGTGGTAGTCCAGCCTTGGTGATACAACAGAGCTGACCGTGCCAGCCAACAGCTACCAGTGACTTCTCACCACAGCAGCACAAAGCAGCAGAAGAGGAACAGAGTGGAAAAGGGGTATTTCTGGACTATATATGATGATTTATTTGCCATCAATAGCAAACATCCTTCCAAAGGTGTTGACAATCTCTGGAATTTTTTACTAGTTTTGGAGTGACACAGTGGACAGTCATTTATATGAAGTCCCATTACAGAAGTTGGTAATGTAAAGATATACAAGATCAGTAGGTATCCTCAAGTGTCTTTACTTTCTTTACTTTAATGGTGCCTTGGTGAAACATGGAATATTCTTTTAGAAAATATCATAAATAGGAAGACAGAAAAAACATAACATGCAGGTAACTCTACTGACTTACTGGTTGCTCTCCTTGCATTCTGGTTCATGTTTTAGAAGTTAAATATGTAACTAATGTTTCTGTCCTGTGTTTGCACTAAAATTACAGCACAGAGACAATTAAGGTTAGGGTTCTTTTTTCCTTCAGCAAACCAAACCCTTTTATCTTAATTACAGGACATGGCAACATGTCACAGAGCAGGTAATAGTTTAACATAAGGCAAAATCATATATCTAAAATTATGCAGGCAGCATTAAATATTTTCTCTAAATTAAAAGTAGACTTTTTAAAAAAATTAGCCCTGTTTTTTATTAGTTTTGTTCTTGTCTTCTGTTGAACTTCTAGTCAAAAAAGTCAAAAGGGACTGACACGTCGAAGAAGAGCCAACAGCTCACTCTGGCTTCCGGCTCCTACACTTCATGTAGAAATTTGAGAGAACTTTGGAACCAGCTTTGCTCAAATGATGGAAAGACTGACAGCAGCTCCTTTCCCTTGTAAAAACCCTCAGTCAGCATGAAGCCTACTTAGTACAATAAACAACACAGTGTGAACTATTTTTGCAGGTGAGACATCCTGCTGGTGGCCCACCCATAAATCAAGGACACTGCCTAACAGCAAGGGAAACAGCCAGAGCTAAAAGAAGGGGAAATGAAGTGTTGCACATAACCCCCTACTGATTGAAGGTCACAGACCTGTTGAGACTGACAATTTATTATAATTTATTAGTGTTGCATTTCTTCTTTAAACCAGCAGGAGCATCAGAATCCAAGCATATGAATCCTGAAAACCTGAGGAAGAAAAAAAGGTCTTTAGACAATGTGCAGTCTATGAAGTAAAGGGAGGTAAGGTAAAGGTAACTAATTCAGCCAATTTGCTTTTGACAAAGGTAAAATTTGAATGGTGGATGAAAAGCAGTATTTGTAAACATATTTAGAGGGACATAAAATATGCCAGAAATTATTAACGTGTGTTCATTGATATAAACATGCCAAAATTTACCTTTCCCCAGTGTCTGGTACTTAACAGTTAGACCTGGTATCAAAGACTTCCTGGAATTTTTACTGTAAACAGTAATTAAACAAACCAAATCTTTGGTTGTTGTTAGGCAAGAGATTAACTCCATGTGAAGTCAGTAGCAACCCACACTTTTGAAAGGCTCTTTGGGACCAGTTTTGAAGTCCTTCATCTAGAAAGGACTGCATTTTCTGATCACATATTAAAAGATTTCAGCCAATGCCAGCTTGCCCAGCTCCACAGAAACTGTTCATCTGCCAGGTAAAGAAACAACCTGTGAGCTACAGTAAATCAGCATTGTTTCTTTAACAAATGAGAGGGGCAAAATGCACTACCTTTTATATATTAAAAACCAACAAAATTCCTAACAAAAGGAAAACTTTTATCTACCTTTCTTAGCTTCTTCCCACATTTAGATATTACATTAGCTAGTATGTACTGGCTCATGAAGTGTTTAAAAGTAGGAATCCCCACATTTCTACCTCAAGAATTGTGGGTTTTGGAGTTAAGGTAGGCTCTATATAGTCACAAAATCATTCAGAACAAAGTACCAAAACTAGCCAAGTGAAAATTCACTAGCTTCACACGGCTGGACTGATAAATCCTAAAGATTTCCTGGGAATAAAACATGAATATCAAAGTCATGTGTTGGGGAACATTTTTTTAATCAGTCATACCATTTAAAAAACTCCTAAACCAGAACAATACAGTGCCCCTCAGGAAAAGGAATGATCAAAAGAACAAACCCCTCTGGCAGATATAAATCACCCCACTTAATGCATTACTGGAGGGTTCTTATATTCGGGCGATGAGGGCAGTTTAAAAATGTAGTTTGACCATATGGTATGATGTCTCATAACTTGGATGGTAAGATGCCAGCTTCATCTCTCTGGCTGCAGATCCCAAATTCAGCTTGTCCCCACTTCCACCAAGGTTCAAATGACCTTTTTTGTTTTAACTTAAATTGCTTTGATAGTGAATCACCACTTTCTCTTTGTTCTGCCTTACTGAAATTTGGATGTAAGAGTGATTTCCTTGCTACATTCTTACTTATCCAATGCTTTCTTACTCTACCTTTATTGCCACTTGAAGTGATCAGTTCTGAACTTGAAAAAGCCATTTCTTACAGCACATGGGTGAAAGCATGCTCCTTTAAGAAGTAAGTACAGATGGCAAGTCCATCAGCTAAGTTCAAACCGGAGGTCAAGAGAGGAAAAGGAAATTACCCCTCGTACTCCTCTCAGACTCTGCCCTCTTCCACTGTCTTCTCTGACTGCTGGTAAATTTAGCTCATCATTTCCCCAACCAGCACCCAGCTTAGCCAGTGACAGTGGGAAATCAATATATCCACCACATTTGACCTTATCACCTTTAAACCGGTATCTTACAAATCACTCAGGATAAACAGTCATGATCACAGAGTTAGTAGGGAGGTCAACTAGTCTAAAGGAAGAATCAACTATACCTAAACTGTTCCTGGCAGATGTTTGTCTAATGCTTTCTTAAAATCTTCTAGCAACTGAGACTCCTTAGCTCCCCTCAGAAATCTCTTCCACCGTGTAATTATCCTTACTGATAGAAAATCTTTTCTCGTGTCTAACCTAAATCTTCCTAGCTGCATTTTAGCATGCTATTTCTCACCTTAAAGATCAATGGATCAATGTCCTAAATAATGCCTGGAGAACATTTTGTTTGTCTCACCTTTTGCAGCAGCCTTTTACATGTTTGAAGGTTTACATCTACCCCTCAGTTTTCTGTTCCTTGTACTCCTCCATCCCAATTCTTTCCTTAAAGCCATATTTTCTAGGCTTATGATCAATCTTTTTTGCTCTGCTTTGCCCTCCCCTTCTTCTGGTCCATAAACTCCTGGAAATATGGTGCCTTTAATTGGATGCAGTAATGCTCCAGCTGAGGCCAGTATTCAGCAGAGCAGCTGGTTTACATATAATACTCATGTTTATACATCCTGATACAGTGTTTGCTTTTTTAAAAATATTTTTGGCACAAGTTTAACATTGAGAATACATGCTTGGTTTGGGGTGCCTTCTAGTTCCTAGGCTTTTTTCTGCAGAACTGCCAGCCAGGTAGAGATTTGTCTTCATGAAACAACAGAAAACCAGAGAAGCCCTCTCTTCTATGTCAGAGGACTCTGATGTGAGGAAATTCTGGGCTGATTTGACAATTTAGATTAGTTGTTACTTAAAAAGTTATTATCTTCAAGGTGCTTACAGACAGTGTGTTATTTGTTCCCTCATTTCTCTGCAACTCTGGTTATACCAGCTGTTTGGTAACTCCTTCCTCTAGCAGAGGGAAGACAAGAATTAGCTTCCTTGCCAGCCTTAGGCCATGATCAGTGCGTGCCTTATACAGGCATGTGTCTTTAGGGAAAAAAAGAAATCTTATGGATGGAAGATGTTTACCTCTCATAACTGAAGACAAAGAGAGGTCTTTTCTAAAAGAGGTCTAGGTGGCTGAGGAACGCAGGTCCTACTAGTTATATCTCAGGGCTCAGCAGTAAGTCCTTGCTCAAGTAACCCCACTGATTCAAACCAGTTGTGCCATAGAACTGAAGGAAGAGGCCCAGAGCTGTTTTATGTGCAAATACTCAGAGATGTTCCCAAACAGAAACATATTAAGCTGTTTCCAATGAATCAAGAGGAGTTTTAACTTTCAGATATCCAAAGGAACACTGTTTGATTGCTTATATTTTTTAGGCTATGGTACCTGGTAGCAGCAGTCAGCGCACAGGGGCTGGTAACAAGCCCCACGACCAGCATGCGGAGTGCAGCAAGCACTGTTCCACAGCTCAGCTAAGTAGCACCTGCAGTTACAGAGCACACTGATTTCAAAGGCTTTTCTACTTCATATTCCAGGTATTCGTCCTCATGTTCACCCTACTCAGCTTTAATTCATTGGAAATTATATGTTCAGACTAGGCATGCTTACTTTCTTCTGAGGTAAATCAATAACAGGCAAAAAATTATTCAAAGTCTCTAAGTTCAGAATAATGCCCTGGAGCTATTAATCTCTATTAAATATGCATCTGCCTTATAAATTAGTAGGTTTTGTGCTCTAAATCCCCCATGTCTGATAGTACTGGTTTTCCTACTTCTTAGGCACCTCAACTGTAAAGAGATTGGTAAACATCAAAATGATGTAAAAAGATAGGGGGGAGGGTGGGGGTGGCAACTTACTCTGAATGAAAAAACACAGGATTTTATTTTCCCTCAAAATTTGACCCTATTGGCTAAATTTCTTTCTTCCCCAGAGCTGTGCCTCATAGCAGAAAAAAGAAGGCTATCATCTAGCTACCTGGTTCTAATAGCCACTGCATTCCCTGTGTGATGCACATCTACCAAACCTGTGACACTGAGTTGTGCCAATAGAGTTGGTTGCTTACAGATCTCGTGCTAGAATGACCAAAAAGGTTAAGAAGCTTTGCTCCAATTAATCCTCCCTCCGTCCAAATGCTTTTGTGTCACCTGGTCAGGAATGCTATGACAAGACAACATTTTGGGGGATTAAAAGGCATTAATAAAAGTATGCTTTTCAGAGGAGTAATTTTTTTATACAGGCTAGCTTGCAAAAAACAGGGGTTCAGAGTTGCCTAAAAGTTTCTTTTGCATTTATCATTAAAATAAAAGCTTTGCTTTTCACACGAAAATCCCTCTCCTGTTGAGGTACCAAGGTATTTTTAAAGGATTAAAATAATTACACTGATTGTATTTGATTTCTCTTTTTCTAATCAGTTCACAGAGGTTTTACAAATTGATATTTCATCAAAAGTCAAAGTCAGAGAGGTTTCACTGTTTCTGTAAGGATTAGAAAAATTCCCAGTTGACTCAGATCTGCTTTTTGAGCACTTCTGATTATTTTGTATTCTTTCGTCCATATGTATTTTTTTCCTCATGCTAACATTTTTACAGAACTTATTTCCATTATTTCGACATGTGCACTCATCACTTGAAAAGCTATAAATATCTTCACACCCCTCATCCCTAACTACTGCTTTGAAGGTACCATTAAGTCAAGCATGTGGCATAATTTGGAATTGGGGTGATAACTCTTCTTGCAGCCTGGACCACTTATCAGTGTTTAACACCTAGTGAACTCTTAGAACAATCTTTTAAAGTATTATGTATTGGTCTGAACTGTACTGAGTGACTTTGAAAATTACTGTCACCAGAAATTGTTCCTTGTGAGAAAGTCTTGCACAGCCACTGGAAAGGGAAATGTTTTCATTTTTGCCTGGCCTCTGCTCAGGGAAGGGTAGTTATGATTAAATTACCCATATTCACTAGTGTATTCATCAAGATCTGAACTTACAAACTCACCGATATGGTGATACTTCCAAACAAATTCAGCATCCCTGAAAATTTCACTCAGAAACATAAACAAGCCTGTTCAACTCCATGTGTGAAAATCCAACCACCAAACATTCTGCACAGTAAACTTAGTTTTCATTCACAGAATAACAAACGAAGCGCGTATTGTAGTGACTTTTGATCCTATAATCCACACCAGAGCCCAGAGGTGAGCTAGCAATTTGCGGAGCTTTCTCCCCAGGCCTTGCTGGCACTTTTGTGCTATTCAAGTACACACTGTCCCGGTGACTGATCCAAGTTACAGATATGGTAGAAAGCAGGGGATCTTGCAAAGCATACTCTGAAAATTTCAATCACTAACATTTTTTACCCATTTTTTTTTTACTTTTTCTTCTCCTAAGGAAAATTTCTCATCTTACTCTTAAAGCTGTCATGTGATTCAGCATAGCATTATGCCTGCCAACAAGTCAGCATAAAAGTGGAACAGCAATGAAAAAGCACTGTTTTCACATGCCTTTTTACTTTATTTCACAAAACATGGCTTCTTTTCTTCTCTTAGAATTTCCAAGTGCCAAAATCTCAGCATCTACATTATAAACCAGTACAAAACAAGCTCTTAAATTGCAGTAATTTCAACTTGTGCACTATTGTGAAAATCCCTTTTCAGGCATTTCACTGAAATATTAATTAAAAACTTGAGTAATGTTTTATTTTTATATTTTACTGACATTAAGTTGATTATAATGAGAAAGTGTCTTTTGTGAGGACTTTGGTTATCAAAAAGGGCATTTTGCTCTATCTGATTTCCTGGCTGTATTACCAAAGAAATCCCTAAAAACTGAATTCAGATTTGGAACAAGAAGAAAGTCTCATAAAAAATGTTCTAAAATGCCAGAGAGGAAGCATGATCAGTCAGAGAGGATTAGAAAAACTTCTTATTAGGATTACCCAGAACTACTGAAAATAAAAATAAAAACCACTGGGAATTAAAAAAAAAAAAGGGCTGAAATAATCCAGATTATTAATATAATTAACACTAATAATAATAACAGATTATTAGTTTAATTAACAATCAATTATGTTGCATTAAAAGGCCAAGCCAGATCTATCTGCAGACCTGGCTAAACCTACCCAGGAGAGGGCAACAGAGGAGAATGCACATCTCTGCTCAGTCACAGGTTTTCCACATACAGCAAGTGATTTCTCCACTTTTGATCTCAGCCCTTCATTGGTGGGAGCAAGAACAACCACTGCTGTCTGTGCCATTTATGCCCACACATTTTTTTCTGAGCTGCATGTTTTTTATTCTCCACCAGAAGTTAGCCACAAATCAGGCATGTGTGGACACTCCTGAAAATGAATTAAAGTTTAAAATAACCTGTTGGGCCACGTTATTAGGAGTGTAACCCTCATTTAGAAATGTAGAAATCTTGACTGGGTTAAGTGGGAGATCATGCATCCTGATCCAACTGTGGCCAGTGCCAGATTCCACAAAAGGGTACAAGATCCTCTGAAGTGTGCAAAAAAGGGTTAATAATGGGAGAAAATATCTCTTAACTTTTTAGAAAGTAATTCACTTTCATTCTGATTCAGAATCCTTGCACTTGGTCTAAGCTTCTTTCATTTAATTCTATTTCTTATTGTCCAAGTAAATATGAACCTTTTAAAATTATGGTGGGATTCTGTAAGCAACAGTATATTGTAGCAATTAATTCCAGAAAGACATAACACATTGCATAATGTTTTTTCTTTCTCTAGAAATTTTTCATCTTTTAAATTGTTTAAGCAATCCCTTCTCTCATAATCAGAAGCATGTTAACTTATGTTGCCTTTTTCTCATTCCTGTGTTCACCAACCTCTTCAAAGCCTGACCATTCCTTCAATAATTTTATTTTTCCATCTGCAAAATTTCTGATATATGAACCAAAAATATTTTATATATAGGGAAAGTATTTTTAATAGGATCTCATATCTGAAATGTAACACAAATGAGAACATACTGCCATTTTTTATTATTGGCACTACACTAACATTGGAATTTTTTCCCCTCTTGTTTGCAACATTTTCTTCACTGGTTTCACTGTAGCAGCAGACTGAGATGAGAATGCCATTGAGGCAAACTCAGTGATGCTGAGGTCTACTTTCCTAATGCCAGCACTGAATTTTAAATTGGAAGAATTCACTCAGACTGTTCCATCTCAGCATTTAGGAGCAGTGAAACCAGTACTGTGCTTATTTTTCCCTACACTTTTTACAATTCTTATCAACTACCAATTAGTCTAAGTACCTAGTCTAATTCAATTTTTGGTACTTGCCACTTCTCTAATTGTGCCTTTTTTCTAGGTCATTAATAAATAAAAAGCAATAGCTTTGGATATTCTACTCCTAGAAGTAGTTACACAAAGCTAGTAATGTATTCTTAGTCTCACAAGATTGTGAGTACAACAATATGGCTGCTTATTCGGTGCCTTCTATCATGAGTCCTGATATTACCTGTATGAAGGAACAACTTCAATGCCACACATATCAAAACAGTGTACCTGAACCAAGAGCTTGCTGCTGGAGTCTTTGCCTGTGTGAGAAATAGAGAGCAGTGTTCAGCCAGTTTCATATATATGTTCATGTATATATATTCACTTTGCCCCTCAGTGAGTGAATTAATCATGCTAATAAGCCTACTGCAGAGCTTTGAAAATCAAATAGAGGTGTCTTCAGATATTTATTAGAGCAAGGACTCCTCCAGTAAGCTGTTCTAACAACTGATCTCAAGACAGGAGGGATTTGACTACCAGGGCTTATTTTTGCTACCACTGAGCAGGAGACAACACACAATGACAGCCTTTATCTTTGATGAGCATATTATCAATGTCCTAGGTAAAGCACCCTGTTATTCTCACCCACAAACTACATAGGAAAATAACAGGCAAAATTCCTGTGATGTAAATGTGCTACAATCCTCTAGCAGCTACATACTCTCTCCTGATCTGCTTGAAAATATGCACTGAAACAGCAGTCAGCTCCACACTGTTAGGGCTCAGAGATGTGAAAACCAGATTTCACTGAGATGAGCATCTTGGGTGATGGTTCCCCAGTTAACTACATCCCCTCACCAACCATTCTGGTCTGAACCTGTAATGAATCTCCAAGAAGTACACAATCCACCCTGTCCTTTAAGGCTGGCTGAAGGAGTCTCTGCTCAGACATCTCTGTTCGATACAGAACAATTCACCCTCTAGTGGGAAAAATGTAGAGAAAAAACCATTCACTCAAATCCTTCCATGAATCTTTTCATAACCTGGGCTTCCACTTTTGCCCACCGATCTGGTAGCTTATTATCTCAGGATAAGTCCGCCTAAGAGGTGGCTTTGTAAATGGCCTCAGGTTGTCTCAGAAAGCCTTTTCAAAGGCAAACATAAGCACCAAATACAAAAAAGTAACCAGCTAAATCATTCATGAATGCTTCAGGCAGAAGGAAAATACCAGAAAACCCCTTCAAGCACCATCCAAATCCAAATGGATATGCCCGAAACCTGCAAAACACCTTAGTCTTGGATATAACAATATAATTTGCAATATACAATGTCCCCACGGGGAATTTACACCTTTCAAGGTCTCCCAAAGAGCCATTTTTCCAGTGTTACCCCAACAGCCTCATCCTTCCCCAAACTGGACCCCAGTGAGCTGTGCTATATGGAAAAGTCACAAGTGGGAGAAAGTAACATACAAAGGCAACAAATCCTTCAGCATGGTAGGGGCCACCAAAGTGAACAAGTCACCAGGGAAAGACAGAATTACAAGTTTCCTGTCAGGTTTCTATCCCTAAGGAACAGCAACGGCTTGCTAGTATAAACCCCGCTGCCCTGAACTGTTCAAGGTGTACATTTCCAGACTAAACTGCATGTGCCCCGGACATCTCTGATATCAAGGTAGTTTTCCTGTCTGCCTCATGCCTGCATTACAGCTGCAACGCGTGGGACAGGGAAATGGGCAAGTGAAACAGATCATTGCAGCAAATAGTTTTTCTTGTTTTGATTTTTGGTTGTGGTTGGTTTTTTTAGACATACATATAAAGCTTATACCTGTTTTCCTGCCTGACTGTACACACTGGAGATTGGAGATGCTGGGACCTGCTGAAAACAGCTTTGTCAGGTGGGGTGGGCAATTGAAGTTACCAGGACTGTGTACAGTAAGTGGTCAAGGCACACAGTTGTCATAAAGTTGTGATTGGCTCATGTCATCCAGATAATGATGCATAGGCAGATTTGGAAGGTATGAAATGTACAGACCAACTCTTCTGGCAGGGAGACTACCTGAGCAGTGGAGGTTTTTAGAAGACCTGGGAGTGTGTGTTCTTGTGTGTGCTCAGTGATGAGCCCAGATTTCTCATTCCTCAAATAGGAAATCTGGGGGAGAGGGGGATTTCCTGAGACAGCATGAATCTGTGTGTAGGAGGGTGCTGCAAGGCCAGATCTGAGGTTCCCACCTCCGCAGGGTTTCCAACACCCCACTCATAATACACATGGGTCAAGGCCACAACAGAAAGCCAGGGAACCTACCCCTGAGGGAACCATGTGGGGCTTATTAATAAGACAATGTAGATGCCATCTAGAAGAAAGGAGCAAGAGGCATCGCCATTGCAATACTTTTGAGTGTTGGGGGGGAGCACACACAACATATTGATCCCTTATGGATGGTTTGGGAACACTTAGCTGACGAAGTCCCTGAGGAATGAATCTTGTGAATCACAGAGGGGTTTGGCTAGGAACTGGGCTCCAAGCTGCTCAGTGCTTTTGAGACTAAGATGCTCCCAGGTCCACAGAGAAACAAAACGTGAGGGCCTATAAAAGTCCAAAATCACAGTCATCTCTCATTTTCACATTGCCTCCCACGTTAGGCAGTGGTTGAACAGGATGTGTGCAGGTTTTCCCAGTTACAAGTAAGCAGCTAAACCTTACATCCTTTAGTAGGATTTCTTAAATGTCAATTGGACAATATAATCTGGTTCTGGTAGTTTGCTGGTCCACAAAGCATCCAAAAGTTCCAGGACCCTTTTTATCTTTCAGCCTACAAGTCTCTACCTTTCTTATCAAAAGACTCATCTGATGTTCTTTGCAGACCTACACAATAAAAAGATAAAAGGACCCGTGAGTGTCCTCTTGGTGGTTATGAGTTATATCTACTCCTGTCTTCAATGGCAGTGACAAATAATCAGGGAAACCTGCAAGAAAGAAAAGGGCCTTAAACCAAGTTTCTGAACAATGGCACAAGAAGCCAGTAACACTTTGGAGCCAGTTTGAATTCTGAGCACTAAACATTTTCTCATGCTACTCACATCCTTAAAACTAGAGCAAGCAGTCTGCAGACTCCACAAGCACACGGCTTGAAGCCAAACTTCTTACCCAAAATGTTTCGACATTTTGTTTGGATGAAATACTGTTCAGTTAGCAAGAAGCAGTGATTCTGCTCATCAGACATACCACTGCCTTATCAATAATTGACATGCTTATTTTGCCAGGATGGTATCTTCAGAGGTAAATGGAGATAGTTTAAAAAAATTGTACTTTCATCTGAATTTCTGGACTTTTAATGTTCTCTCTTATTGTTATGTTTAGTATTGTTGGCCTGTCTTGTTAACAGGATTATTTAATTCCTAATCTTAATTACTTACTACTTTATATAAAATATAATTGTAACATCCTTTTTAATTTTTAAATCAAACTTTCCTGGTACGTTCACTGTGTTTGGGATTTACATGAAATTCCCCTAAGCTTTAGTTTAGTCTACTACCCTAACAGTTCATAAACTAAGTCCTATTATTTTTTCCTTTATTGCGAGCACAGGATAAGTACTGTTTGTAGTAACTAGAGGATTTATATGTAGTGTATGCATCATATTACCTATCTTAAGAATGCCAGGTGAAATATTACAAAAACTGATCTTGGCAACTAACATTTTGCTAATCTTCTGTTGTTTTTAAAACAAAAAGGTGTAAATAAAGTAATGCTGTAAATGCTCTGTAATCAATGAATACAACATAAAAATATGTAACTAATTTTGCAGGCTAGATTTGCACTATTCCAAATGGCAGCAGCATGCTCCAATAAATTATTATTCTAGTCAGCTCTTTTGTAATATTGATTTGTTACTTTTGTATAGCTTTGAATCAATAAACTGATTAAAGTCAGCTGCATTAGCTTTCAAACTTTTATTCAGCCATTTACTTCTATTCAACAGTATCACAGCTGACAGCATCAGTAAAGCTTTTAATAGAGACAAGCCCCAAATACAGAACACTAAAGAAGTTTGGATATGAATACCACAACTGGACCTCCTTAAAACAGAGCCTGCCTTAGAATAGTTATCATCATTTTTAACCTAAATCACACACAGGTTTGGTTTTCTAGACCTTGAAGCACATCAAACTAATTCTCACTTTATGCTGGAGCAGTATAAACAATTCTGAGCAGGAATAAGAGTCAGGTCCTTATCTATTTCAATGTTTGCTTTCTTACAGCTATAGTTTCCTTAAAATAAGGTGAAATACAAAATCAATTTGCTAGTTTGGACTGTGAGGGTTTTTCCCCTACCAAAGTGTTTATATGGATACTGTAAAAATCATTAACTCAAAGCATTAGTCCAGCTATAGTTCTAGCTGAACTTTGCAAGGAAATACATCTTTTCATATTTTCTCAGGGAAAAAAGATCATATTCTCTTAACATATCACTGCTAGAATGAGTAATACATATTTTTATGTATTAAAAGTATCTTATCTTAATACTTATGTATTAAAAGCATCTCTGTTGAAAAAAGTCAGTCCTTTGTGTAATATTAAACCAGTAAGAACCATATTGATTTTCATACTTTTCCTATGCTGTCAATCTGCCATTCCCATTGTTCCTTGCAGTATTCTTATAATAGAAAATATACAAGAAGTGTTGCATAGCTGTGCTGAATCCATTTGTCTCAAGTACGCCAGCAACTGCTGGTATTGCTCTTGTGTTTCCTTGCTAAAGCTCCCATATCTATCACTACTTACATGAGAGCCAACATTCACTTAAGGCAGCAGGAGAGGAAGTGGAAAACCTCCCCTGCAAACTAGATCTGTGCTTTAAATGCTTAAAGAGATGAGCAGTGTCACTCTAAAACGGGCATTACTTATATGTTAGAGTCTTTTTTTCTATTTAAATACTTTGCAACATTTACCATTTAACCTAAGAGAGCCAGTTCACCGAATGGAGATAGGGTTTGTGCCTGATCCCCACTAATACACCCTAGAAGACTTCTTGATGTGCCAAAACATATGGAGAACAAACAGCAGTTGCACAATGTTCAATTTATTGTCCACTCTTGCATACTTTACCCACATCCTAAAGGAACTCACAAGTTACAGCCTGAGGTGAAATAAGCTTTGTTGCTTGCAGTTCTGCAGCCATTGAATTATTAATGCTTAGGCCACTGCTCAGAAAGGTTCATTTCCACAGTTCACAAGATCACTGCCTGGTGAAATTGCTCTTTGCTTTGCTACACCAATAGCTCATACACTGGCCCTAATGGGGCAAAGTTAAAAAGTAGTACAAGGCTTCCCCTTGTAAACACTTGTGCATGGGGATGTGAGTATGTGTAGGGAAGAGAGGGAGGAAGGGGGAGAGAGTCGTTCTGATTCTTACATATTCACATCTGCCTGCAAGGTGTGCAGTTCCTCAGGGCGGAAGACCTGAGCCTGGCAATTGGTAAAAGCTAAAGAAGCCACCCTAACTGCTCGGAAAAAAATAGCTAGCAAGAAAACAGATGGTTATACACGTGGGGTTTCTCCCAGAATTTCTACTTAAGGCTTTTTTACTTTGTTTTCACAGCAAAATGGAAAATTTGGAAGCATACAGAAAAAGCCACAGATTTATTTTCCGATTTTGGTCACAGTATTCTTACAAAAATGAAAAACTTACAGATCTGGAAACAATCTTACTGTCACATAGCTAATTTCAAAAAAGGAGTGTAGACTGTAAAATGAGCATGCAATTTCCCACAAATGCTTCTGTGTGCACAAATGGTAAGATTTTATGGGTACTCTTATTTACACGTGTGAAATTATGTGGTTACCTAGTGATGCAAGTTTTCAGGCATAAAATAAAATCACAATTTCTGCACATAGACAGCAGTCGCAGAAAACTCTATGCAGACTGACGCTAGAGCTTAGTGTGCTGCTTCTAAATCAGCTCAGGAATAAAAATAATTGCAATATTAATATTTTTTTAAAATAAAGTTAGTGAAAAAAAATGGCTCAGTCCTTGTCCACTGATATGTAACAGTTTAGCTTACTGATCATGAGCCATACAGGGTATGTGGTTCAGGTGAATTACTTAAATAATATATTCGTTCTGTATTGGTTTGTCTGTCTTCATTCCAATATCCTTGTGCTGACATAAGGCAAACACTGCATGTGACAGCTAGAGTGAAGGGGGGAAGGGAGTAAGAAGGGAGCATAAAACTGACATGATTAATAGAGCTGCCACAATTTGTTTACCAGAATGACTTTGATGAACATGTACTTTTTTCAGGACTGTTAGTTCACTGCCATTTGTCTGTTGATTCACATTAAGGGTAAAATCAGGCCATCAAACTGTCTAGGGAAAAAAACCCCACCCTAGCAAGCTGGCTTGAACAGCTGAAGGTATTACAGGAATGTTCAAATGCTGTGATCACTGCACTGTGCATCTGAGTTATCTTTTTATGCATTAATATAGACTAAGGACAATGAGGGGCACTTTCTGTTACCTTCTTTGCAATGCCCTGTACATTCCCAAATAATATTCCTCATTGATAAAAATTACATGGAGTTAATAAAACAGAAACTGCCATGTTCCAGTGATTAAAAAGGTTAACAGTAAAGTAAGTTTGAGCCAGCATTTCAGTCTGAGTACTCTAATCTTATCTACAGATTAAAAAATATATAAATTAAGATGCTTTTTGACATACTATTGTCTTTCTTTGATGTGAATGACTAGCAAAATTTAATAAATTTGCAGCTTGTTGTGATAAAAGGAGATGGAGACACTGATTCTGTCAAGGTGTTTCTTAGATAAAATCCTGTTTACTCAGAGAGCATATCTGAAATCCCAAAAGAACTCAGATAGGAGACAGTTGATTTGCCCACAGATACAAGCTTTTTTCAGGCAACACTTGACCCAAAAATTACATCTCAGATTTTCTCAAGGTCATACTCCCAGAGCATCTTTGTTCTTTCCTTGTGTATAGCCACCCTGTTTCTACCACTTCTTTGCAAGCCCTGATCCATCCATAACCTCTCTAGCCACTCAATTTATCTTACTGAGTAGTTTTACACATAGGTCAGTTTTCAGATGAAACTACAGACCAGTCAGCTAGCTCCACAGAGAGATTTGTTTCTTCCACCTAAATAAAAATCCTAAATATTGTTCCAAGAACTTTTCTCCCAATCCTTTGCATAACAATGCATTACATGTCTTTTTTACTCATTTAAAACCTCCCACATAACCGAGGTTATACCAAGTCCTCGGGTTTACAAAAGGAGGAGGGAGGGATTGATAATGGCTCACTAAGCTGAATTTGTAATTTCCACTGTCCCCCAGGTGGCAGATACTTGGATTTTTCATGAAATCATTGACTAGGAGAAATGCAGCTAACTGACCAGGCTTTTTCAATTTTCTCTTGCTGGCTTTTCTTCAACAACTCTCATCAAATTTGTAAACTTCACAGTGATCAAAATGGCCCTTGTGTGGCCCACAGGTGTTGTCTCTCAAACTATGAATTTAAGTGCCCAGAATACGGCATCTCAATTGGGGAAGTTGTGGTCATATTTTTGAAATATGAGACTCCTGTTTCTCTTGATGACATTGTTGACCTGTGAATGTGCAAGCGAAGAAAAAAATAACGCAAAAGCCCTTAAACTATTAAAATAGAAAAGTGACAGAAAATTTGAATTAGTTACGTTAAAGATCAGTCAGTCTCTTTTAAAATGGTTAGAGACTGAAGTTCTCAGTTTATGGCTTCAGTCCTATAGCTTGCTCAGGTGTTGTATGTGTCTGGACTCACGGAGCCTTACTGAGTCTTTCAGTCCCTGCGGTCTGTCACCCAGGCAAGACAGGCATACAAACAGTTCTGTAGATTAATTCTTCGTAAGGAATACTCTGAGAATGTATCTACACAGTAGCTACTAAAATATGGCTCACAGAATTTTTTTTAATTTATCACAGTTATTCAGTTGTTATAATTAGATTCCAAATTCACATTGCATTTAAGAGATACTATTTTTATCAATCTAGTATTCCACTTTTTAGGAGGCAATTTATTCATAGATGGATGTGCTGCACTCTTAAATAAAATAAATAAATAATGTAAGGGCAAAAACTCAAGCCACTGTATAAATAGTAGAAATAGTAAAATAATAAAATGAACTAGGGTTGTTCATAAAAATAATTTTACCAAGTTTAACTAAATTCACAACATAATAAAGGACAGAGATGATAGCCCATAACATGCTCCTACTCCTCTTTGTAAGTTTACAAACCCAAGGCATTATCTCTCTTTAACAAAAAGGGTTCATTTTCTAATGTTTAATGCTTCATTTCTGCTACCAAATAGGAAAATTGTGCATAACAGAGAATTATCTAACTTTATAGTGAACTATTTAAAAAGAACTTGTTTGATATCAGCGTTCAGCAAGTTAGAATCTGTTTCCTTTCACAAGCCTTGAAATGTAAACAACATTTAAAGGTTTCCTTTACACTATGGCACCTAAACTCCTTTTACATGATCAAAGTTAACATGGATAAATATGAAACTAAGTACTCCAGTTCAAAATTTTACAGAGCATCATTTTCACTGGGCAGACTTTTACAGTATTTGAAGGTTATTTGGGGGGTGGACTTTTGTTTTTCTCCTTCAGGAAAAAGGAAGTCTGATGTGATGGTGTTTAGCCCTTTTGTAGCTGAGTGTCAATCTGTAGTGCCAGAGTACCAAATCACCATATCACAGTGATCTCAATAATTAGCCAGCTTTTTTCTACTGTGCAATAATAGGCAGTGGTATATAAACCATTCTTTATAGAATCTTCACAAAAAGCCTATGACTGTAAAAAGTCTAGACATGATGACAATGAATATTTGGAATAAAGGAACAATCTGACAGCCGCGGAAGAAATCTCACACAACAAACGTGTAGTTTATAGTGAGAAACCTGTGCATAAAACACCATTTCAGAGAAAATTCAGTCCTCAAGAAGCATCACAGTTTCAGCAGCAGCTACAGACCTAAATGAATTAAACCAGATTTCTTCCAGTGTGAAACTGAAGAGAAAAAATGAGTCATCAGTCTCTCTTCATCCAGTTCTTCCTATCTTCATTGTGTGGAATATATTCCTTACAAACCAGAGTATTTTATATGCACAGAAGCAGAACAAGCTGTGCATTAAATACAGTAATGTGAAAATCCAGCAGAGCAATACTTGAAATCCAGTATTTTACAATCCAATCCAACCTAATCCATATTTTAAAACAGGATAGCTAAAGAAAACTAAGGCATCAAAATATAATTTAAAAGAAAGTAAATAATACATAATATTAAAACAAAATAATTGTACATGAACACTTCAAAAAATACTGTCGAAAGCAAAATGTATTTCCAGAGTCTGTTAAGTGAATTGCTTTTAGTTCTTTCTCTGCTTTTTAAAGTAAATCATAATAAGCTTCTAAAAATAAGTTTAAAAGCCACATGTAATGACTCCACCGATATATCACAAGAAGGTCACTTGCCAGTATAGCATTTAGACTCCCTTCTTCTCAACCCCTTTATGAAATGCAGTACCTTCCATCACTTAACCAGATAAAGGCATATTTTCTTACTCTAAGTGCTAGTACATATTACATCATCTTCACTCCAGATCTGAAAGGTCTCTCTTTATCATTTTGGACTCATGAATTTTAATAAGATTTAATATGACAGCTAGGTTAAAATCAGATATTTTTTGTGAGAGATGATACAAGTGTAGTCACTGGTGGTATGTCATTTGCGATCATCACACTAAGACCTTCCAATGTTTTTCAGTCTGGACAGCAGGGGTTAAGATACATTTTGTGGCACTGTATGTTGATCCCACATGGAGTAAAGATCTGCTACTAGAGAGGTAGGAATAAATCAGGCATTCTGTTAAACTTTTTTTTAAAAAAACTGTTTCTAGTTTTCAGTAATCTAATCTGTAAAAGATATAATGAATAACTAGATGATACAAAACTGGGGGCGGGGGGGGGGGGGGAAGAAAGCTCCTTATTACAGCTAATGATCTAATTGTTCTAATATTCCATGTCTCTCAAAAACTCTTGTAGCCAATGGTAGAGAAGCCCAAATGAAACACATCTGCAGAACAGAGACAGTGTTACCCACATCCTTCTTCTCTATGCAGCACAACTATAGTAGCTTTATTGCTTACAAAGTCTTCCAGAAACAGTAAGTCTGAATAATTTCTCCATTTTAATATTTTGTTTCTAGAGAAGAGGGCTGAGGGTCAAATCAGGAACCATTTTCAAGTCATAGTGCTTAGAAATCTTAGAGGTGGGTGAGAAAAAAAAAACCTCTTACAAAATACTTATTCAAACTAGTCATGCTTTTTTGTTTTAATTTTCATGTCTCCATTGGCACATTTCTCAAGAAAAGTTGTGTTTTAAAGTGTTCACAAAAATAATTTCAGGCAAGAGAAAGAAATCTGTTCAATACTCTTTTGGACTGTTTTTTGTGACAAAAAGAGGAAGAGAAATGACATTATACCACTGAGAGGATGAGGCATACAGACCAAGTAGAGTGACTAACTTAACTCTGTGTATGAAATAACTAAAGTAATGCTCCATTTTTACATAGATCATACAATGAAATGTATACAAATAAAGTAGTATTCCACCAAACTATGACTAAACTATTTGGATTTTTTCCTGAATCGGAGAGCACTTTACCCAGAAATAGCCAAAGTTAATCAAGGAAAAGTTGAACAAGAAAAAAAAATCACATCAAAAAGATAAATTGGCCCACACTGTATTATTTAGCAGGGGATATTATAATATTGCCTTCGAACTGCCTTCCCTATACCTGAATAAAAACATTAAGAACCCAGACTTTTTCTCAAAAACTCAAGTTTAAAAAAGATATAAGTGCCAAGATGTAGGTATTTTTTAGATCTTATGTGTGCTATTTTATGCACGCAATCCTATGCATGCAACTGTATTGCAGCAAGTGTCTAGGAGAAATCAAATCTATTTTGTTCTAAACATTTATGAACAGTGCCTTTAACTCAGCACTTACGAGACACACACCACAAGAAGATACTTTTTTCCCTTCCTGGAATGTATACGTCAAGATTCTGCTATTGCGAGATGAGTTATCAAAACCAGTTTGTGTTAAATGTAATGAATTAGGAAATTGAGAAAAAAGGACTATACTCTTTTCTCAAGTCTCCCTTCAGCTGAGTTCAGCCAGAGCTTCAGTTGCTCAAGAAAGGACATAATCTTGTTCTAAAAGAAAGAAAAAACCCAAAACACTTATATCTGTCTGATGATGAGACCTAAGTATAGTTGCAGCAGATTCCTTGTTAAGCTCCTCATCAAGAGTTTTTCATAAACCTGTTTTTGTCTCTCTGGTCAGTCATCAGTATTATGTTCAGTTTAATTCTTCTCAGACTTGTTTCTGTCTTTGTATCCAATTTAAGAAGTTCACTAGTGAAAAACTCCATTTTTATTCAGCAATATTTCCAATAAAAATATTCACATTTTTTTCATCAGGAGATGCCAAAAAACTAAAAAATGCTTCTGCAATGCCACATCCAATGCCAAAAAATCTTCAATTTTCATTTGTTAGTATCACTGCTTTCCCAAAATTTGCACCTAACTTTATCCTGAGGACACCCTCCAAAACGCAGCACAAAAAGAAGCCTGTGAATGTCAAAAATTAAATAGAAATAATTTTTTTTCTTATCAATCAACTTTTGTATTTGTATATTGCCTTTCTATTTTTTTAAGTTACAAAAACTGAGTGCAAGTTAGCATGTAGCACACAGGGTACCTCTGCTTCTACTCCATTTATTTTCTATTTCCATTTTCAAAATGTCAGATGCAATATTCAAGCTAGAAAATGATCTTGTATTCATCTTCACATTAATACTATGCTGTATCTAAATTGTAAGTCATGTGGCTTTTAAGAATTCTAATAGCATGATGCATACTTCATACATTACCTCTATTTTCCTCTTGCCCTTTCAACCTTGTTTATAGCTTTGCATAATTTGTAATCTGCTCAGGAGGGTGAGATAATTGCCTGGTTAAAGTGGAGAATATTGAGGCAGGGCTTGAGCCTGAAAATCTTTTCTTGGGTAAGCAGTCCTTACTCAAATATGTATTAGCCAACAAATTCAAGAGAGTTTACATAAATGCGGTTTGCAAGTGTCTAGTCTAGGAGGATATTGAATCCCGTGTCTGTAGTTTCCCTACAGGAATGGATATCAGCTATGCTTTCATTTTCAGTACAACTGGAAAAGGATTAATTCATTAGACCATGATGGATCATCCTGCACTTAGCTTTCTAAGTTACCATAATTTTTTAAGGCCAGATAAAAACAGTGCATCTCCAGAGAATTCAGGAGAATTATACTGTTGTTACTCATGAACAAACTCCCACTCCCATTTTACAATAAATCTTATTATAATTTCCAAGCAATACTGTATTCCACAGCAAAGATGGGAACAGAAAGAAGCACAAGACAGTTTTATAAATCACTGCAAAGATTCAAGAGCTGAAAAAGAAGGTATAGAATAATAAACCATAATAATACTTATTATTTTTTATTTATTAGATTAATCAGGAAAAGATAAATATAGAGAGTCCAAATATTTCTTAAATTGTGATTATGGTCATACAGTCTTAAAAATGGAAGCAGGCAAGGAAAAGAAGAGGTCTAGCAAATCACAATGTGAAAAAGATAAATCAGCTCCATGCCACTTATTTTCCTTTGAGTCAATGGAGAATGTTTCCATTTTGTTTCCAAATGGAAAGGGGTAAAGAGACTTTAATTAGTATTCCATAAACAACCCCAATACTTTCATTAGAGGACAATAAACAAATGACAAAGAATGTAGATCTTCAAAAGTGGCGAAGTGTTTGGATAAAATCTGTGGAAGCAGTGGGAACAAAAATTAAAAAGAGCCTAATAGATGTGGTATAATCTCTGTAAGAAGGGACAAGATGCAGAGAGGATAGGCGAGAGCATAGGTTAGTTGGGGTTGTTGGAACTGACACGTCTAATCCAAAAAGTAAACTAAACACAGAACCTTTGTATTTTGAAACCATCTTAGGTAGCAGACTTTTGTGTGCTTCTACCTTTTTAGTTTAGAAAGGAAAGTTAAAAAAACCCACAAACCTTTTGATGGAGAGTAAATGGCATACTTTAGAATTTCACTAAATCACGATTCCTTTGCTGTTCGATTAGGAATGCATTTGAGAGTCTGGACACTTTCTTTCAAACTTGTTTGCTTTTCTTCCTCCCTGCTTCTCTTTACGCGACATTGTCTGTCTGTGGTGCCGAGATTTTAGAGCTCTCTTTACCCTTTAAACTGTTGCTGTCAAAGACTACAATAAAAGGGGGATTCATAATACGAAGTGCATTCTGCCAAGGCGCTTCTCCAATATATATTGCCATTATGTATCTTGACAGACCCCTGTGATTAATACTGTCATTCTAAGCCAATGAAATTGATCCTGTCACCACCTTTAGAAAAGAAGACAACCAAAAGAAAAAGTTCATTTCTAGGGTTTACACAGGAGATGAAAAAAAACTTTTAAATGGTCATCACGCAAAAGGCAAATTCATTCCTTGCATGTGTTCACCACCGATTGCTGCCAGCCACGCTGTACACAAAAACCACCTTGGACTTTATCACTATCTAAATCTAGTGTCCCTGATACACTTTCATTAGCTGCATTCTCCAGAAGCACAGAGAGTATTTTCACACAACCTGGAATGAACCATATGTTGTTAGCAATTTATCATCCTTGTCTTAAATTCTTCTGCTCCTATAGACACACAGTAGAATTCTCAGGCCAAATAAAAAGTGTCAGGGAACAACACAAATCAGTCTTACAAACAGGTAATGGAAAAAATTCATTGATCGAAAAAAGCATTTACAATAAAAGCAATAAAGACATAAACACTGCACCTTTACCAAATTCCTTTTATCTTTTTATCTTTTCTAGCTCACCTTTTTTTTTTTTTCCTCCTTCCTGCTGGCAGTACATAAATGTCCAGAGAAGCTATATCTTCTTTGGGCATGGGCAATCTTTTCAATAATAACTTGCTGCTTCCTTCCTTTTCCTTTTTGCTGCTTGAATGAAGAATTCTTCTGCAAGACCACATTTTTGGCTGAATTGATTGCCCAAACCTTTAATTCTAATGTTTCAATACATTGACTCCTGGAGATTATATATGTGTCTTGTATTTCATAGACTTTTAGTTGTGATAATTTTGGCTTAGATTGCTGATAATGTTAGACCATTAGAGAATATATAGTCTGACAGCAGTCATAAAACAGGCATTTGTTACTGCATTGTGTTTTATGTTGGTTAATGGTGTGTCCACAAATGTTTGCAAAACATAAAAGATACCAATATTTTAATGATGCAATAAGACTGAATCAAATAAAAAGCCATATCTTTGTGACAAGAAAATTTATTCCAAAACAATGGCACCAGAATTTAAATGAAAAGTTTTATAGAAAAGAATAGTATGCTTGTCAGAGCTTTATATATGTATGTATTTATTGGTGTGCTAAATTGATTATATACAGTAAACGGCATTGCTGCTATTACACCATATTCTGATCATTTCCATATGCTCTAGGCTTTTATTTTGACTTTGCAATTATGAAAGTATAATCACAGTTATTTGAGTAGGTTACATTCTGCAGGGAGAAAAAGTGATTGATCGAGTAACAAAATAACACATAAAACCAGGAAAGTTTAGGCGCTATGTTGATCAGATGGAAAACCAAAGTGCTGACTGCTTGCAGGCTTCAAAATATATGCTGCAAGTTTGTTAATTTGAATTGTACCAGTAGTCAAGGCCAGATAAACAGCCTATGGTAGCAAATGTGAGGCTGCTCAAATTTGAAAGTAGCAGACCTGTACTGACAGTAATCTTTTGTTGTTGTTGTTCTTATATCAGCATTTTACAGGTAAGAAACTGAGACAGGCGAGGGATTAAGCCACTTGCACAGATCAGAATTTCATACTTAAATTCTGCCTGCCTCAAATGGTCTTTGCAACGACAGCAATACTGCTTTTCTTTTTTGTCTTAAACTGATGTAGAGGAGCAGACAAAGAGATGCTGAGTGCTTCCATAGCAGCATTTGCCAATCTGCGCTGGATAAAGTTACATCCTTCATCTCTTTGTGGTCTTCCCCCTTGCGTGAGTCCTGGGGCTGTAGTTGTGGAGCAGAGAGCTCACTGACCTCACCACAAGGTGCCTCCAGGCAGCAGAGCAGCTCAGTGGGGAGACTCAGAGCCCCAAACCAAGTGTGGATATGGAAGTATGGAGCATGCAAGCAAGGGAAATTACTCTGACTTACACAACAGCTGGGCATTGTGCTGGTGAAACCGCAGCTGCGCTGCCACATAGGGTAACAGGATCCCCTGCAAAGGCAGAAGTGCCTGAAGTGAAGCACTGCTCTCACGAGCTTTTACATCTCTTTCAAGCTCAGACATAAAACAAGGGGCAATGGCACCAGGAGGCAAAGTGGTGAAGAGACAGAAAAATGGCTCCCATTTCACAGAGGGATATTGTCCTAAATAGCACCTGTCCGGCCCCAAAGGCATAGGCAGAAGAGAAGCCAACCACATGGGTGACACTCCAGGGAAGCCTTTTTCTTTCCTCACTCAGCATACAGGGGGATAGACATCAGCTTCCCTTCATCACTTTCAAGAAGGACTGTTGCAATGAAGTTAGATACTGCAAGCCAGAGAAGTCTCCTATGCGACATCACATGGGAGTTAGCAGGAATCTTCTGCAAGACGAGGAGGGCCTGAAGGACTATACCTGTTCCCTCTGCACAGCAGCCTCTTGCTGTGAAGCAGTCAGTGAAATAAGACACAGGTGATGCCAGAGCTATGCCACAGGATCAAAGAAGAAAGACTGATGGAGATGCACAAGGCATATCAATGAGCAAGACCGTGTAAAATAAAATGACATAAGAGATAGGGCTATGTATTTTCTACCTAAATCACATTCTGCAGATGCTTTTTCCTACATCAGCCTACCCTTTTGTCTCCTTTGTGTTAAGTACCTCCACAGAGTACTGGCATTTACTGTTATGTCAGTACTTTAGTCAGTAGCAATTTTGGCTTAGCACTTCATAGAATAATCACCAGAATTTTGAACAATAATTCCCCCAGTATTTGACTATCCTTTAGAAAACATTTTGTTGTGTTATCAGCTTCAATAGCTCCTCAGAGAATCTTAATTTGTTATGAATAATTTATTGAGGATGTTGGCTGAGATGTACAAGCACATTCTGATTTTTACATTAAAGAGTGAGTAACATACAAATGTATACTGCTTTCAAAGAGTGGAACCATTTCTGGTGGGTTCTTTTTTAAAAAAAAAAAAGCTTGATGGACACTTGTCACTTTTTTATTTACTGATTGTCTCAATGACAAAACTGGCCATTTTCCAAGCAAGATTTCTTTATTTTGCAGCCTATTTTCCAAAAAATACGACTGATTTATGTACACATTGTATCCTGGTTATAGCAAGTAAGCAAGGTCACAAAGAGGGGTTTGGTTGGTGGGAAAAAAAATCTTTCATTCAGCACAGTTCATCTGCAGGGACTTGGACAGACTTAGGACATTTCGGTGATTGGTATTTCCCTGAGTCCAAAGTATGTAACTGTGAGAGGAACACAAGCAATATGTAAAAATCAGATGCTTAAAATTATTAAGAGGGCTATTATGTGTATTAAAATAATAAGCAACAGCATACTTCAGGTTGTATATCCATAAAGCTGAAAAACTTGTTTCTGCTTTTAACTAGAATTGCCTGCAGGGCGATAGTATTTGGCATTATGAAAAAGTAAAAACATTTTAGAAATTCATGCTTAAATTAGCACACAAAATCCTGGTTGTACTAGGAAGTGTTGTTAATCCAATTTCTATAAAGGGAGGTGAATAAAACAGCAGGTTCTCTAAGTACAGCAGACATGTTTGTTTCATGGGGAGGAGAAGGCATGTCCTTGGTTCATAGACCAGTTCCAGTAACTTTCTGACAGTAAAGAGAGAAGAAACTCTGAGACTCTTTCATGCGAATGTGCCTCATAACTAATGGAAGTCAGACAGAGCAACACAAACAATCCACCGATTGCATTTTATATTAGAAGTCTGATTCTGTGCTTTTAAAAGAAATGGAAATGTTGGTGGGATTGGGCTCCAACAGATGTATGGTGAGTTCAGAAACTGGTTTGGTCTACATCACATCTTCAAGACCACTTTTCAGAGGAACAGACACCTGTTTTGCCTACTTCAGAGACCCATGAAGCTGACAGAAAATTTCCTTTGTTTTTATCGCTACTATCCCTCACAGCGTAACAATGGATGTGGAATAAATATTTCAAGATTAAAAAGTTGTAGAGTCTTATGTCTTAAATAGAAGAGATACCACAAAACTGTACTTATACATTACTGTCAATGGAACAAACCAGATCTACTTACAGTCAAATTAATAATATTATTTTTTAATTGTTTTTATTCAGAATCTACAGTCTTCATTCAGGTTCACTCACACTGTTACAGCTATCTGCAGCTAGTTTTCCAGTCTGTGGTTGTCAGGAGTGACATGTTGGTAAATACCAGTTTAAAGTGTGTTATCCAATAAAGGAGGCATATTTTTTTCTACAGAATTTGCACTAAATTTAACTTTATAGGGAAATAGTGCACTATAAAGCAAGGACCTCAGGTTCAGCAAAGCAGCTGGGTAACTCTGCTAAAACAGTATCCACTGGACACTCCACTCGTGCTGTAAGACCACTACATGCATGGTCAACGTGGCTGTAGTCAGCACTGTTGAGGACAGTAACTCCCCAAAGCACAGTTATGGCTCTGCAGCTACTTGCAAAAATGTACAGTTCGATTTTAATGTCATCTTATCTATTCAATAGCAGTTCTCCCCTCCCCAGTTTGAAAAAGCAGCTGTGGTGTCAACAGGCACATTATGTAAAAATAAACCATTTGATAAGTGGATAGAGAAGAACACTCTTTGATCAGCAGAATATACAGACGTCTACGAGTGCAAGGGGCACTGGTGGAATGCCTAAGAAGTAAGTTCCAGCAAGAGTGAATTTGCTGGAAGGGTAATTGTGTAAGAATCTGTCAGACAGCAAGAAAGAGCTATAAGCTTCCAAACCATATGATCCAAACCAAGGGAGGGGGGCGGGGGGGGGGGGGGGGGGGGGGAAGGAAAGCACTTTTGCTTTCAAACGTCTCCCGAAAGACTAAAAATAGATCATGGGGAGATGAATCAAATAATAATTTATTCAGAATACTAACTTGCAGACAGAATACACAATCCTTTGATGTTTGAAAACTATTGAAGAAGGTCAGTCCATTTCAAAATAGTACAGTTTGAAAGTTTTCTTTCTTCCCCCTTATTTCAATGAAGTTTGCGATGTGGGTAAACTTTGCTCCTGCTATCATATTTTCAGGCATCAAAAAAAGCAGAAGAGAAGTCTGTGGCTTTGGGTAAAGAATAGATTTGTGTCTGCTGTTAAATTAACAGTAAGTCCTGCTCCAGCAGAATATACCCATGGTTAAACAATCACCTCTAGGATTCTCCAAAGATTACATTTTGTTCAACCTCTAGATAAAGGTCAGCTCTTTTAAACAACTAATTTCTAATTTTTTCTTTGGGTTGTCAGCTTACCAGTTTCCATGTACACTTCAGAAAAACAAGCACACAAGGTTTCTATGATGTATTATTTATAATGAAAATTGAAGGTATTAAAATGCCTTCCCCTGTATAAACTCTTCATGTTGAGGAGTCAGACTACGCTTCAATTTGATTTGATTCCTTGATTTCATCAGATTATGATGGAATCTGATGATCTGTATTTTCTGTAGTAATTTGAAGACAGAACCTTTGGGAGATGTAGTCTGGCAAAAACCTGGCAAGTGACAGCATGTTTAAGTCTCAAGTTGCTATATTGATTATCTCCTTTTGCATTTTAGGATTTCAAATGTGCAGTTGATTTAGCTAATCAAGTGGCAAAAAATTTAGTAAGCTATTTTTCCACCCTTACTTTTCATGTACATTTTTATTCTGTAACAAAAATCCGGTTTATCAGGAGGTAAGCTTTCTGGGAAAATCCCAGACTGCTGGCTTTAAAGACTGTCAGCAATTACTGAGGATACCAAACTTCACTGAGACTGTCAAATCCAACACCTGCAGAAAGATAACAGAGGAACCCAATGCTGTTTCAGAAACACCAGCAGTATCACAGTCACAGCTAGATAAACATCACATGACGAGAAGCGATAACAAACACACTGCCATAACCTCAGGAAGATCTACGTTTACAAAGATCAAGGGGGAAAACACGAGGAAATCCAGTTAAACAAAGAGCCTAAAAGATACTTCCATTTCACATCAGTTGTGGAAAAATCAATAGAAAAATACAAAGAATGAACTCGGTGTGTTGAGATCCTTATAAAAATAACTCAGAGCAAATGCAAGCAAGCTGGAAAATCAAACCACGCTGGCAGTTGTTAAAGTGCTACCAGGAGGATTTAAGCCCTGCACTGCGTTGGCTTTCAGATGCCCGCAGTTTGCTTTACAAAGAGGGGGTGTGTTGCAATTGAATGTGTCACCTTCTATTAGCTGGTGACAAAATGCAAGGCCCACGAGGAGCTGCTTAGGTCAACCTTAAAGACTCTGCCTCATACGACAGAAAATTGCATCACCCACCCCCTGCCCCTCATTTCCCAACCAGTGCTGAGATAAATGATGCTTCCTTTGCTGAATCGTGCTGCCTTGACTGTTCAGGAACCTTACCAGACTCTACATTAATACTGGCATGACCACTTCCACCCGAACTGGAATTCAAAGAGGGAATTGATGGGGGAAAATGTCATATATTTTTCAGTGACTTGCCCCATATTTTGTGTTCTCAGTATGTTAACTTCATACGATGCTGCTGGTGCCTGTGTGAAAGAAATATGCATCTAAACCATCTTTCTTAATTTGTTGGGTATATGAATAGAAAAACTTAATAACAGTAAAAAATTTTAAGTCTATGAAACAACGAGTATAATTTACTTCACATTTTTACCCTGACCTTCTATATGAGTTGGATTTTTACATTATGTCTTAAGGCTCAGATACATTTCTTCTCCCACAAAGAATAATTCCCGATTAGATGTCATAGTCCTTGCTATCATTACTGGATGAAAATGTTCTGAGTTATTTGTTACACATGATGAAAAAGTTCTAGAAATGAGCCACCCTTCTGAAAATAATGCCTTTTTGGTTTAGACTGTATACAACAAAGACGGGAAAAAACAGTAATAGCCACTGCTTTATTTTGCTTAACAAATATGAACCTGTAAAGCACCAACCACATAAATCCACAGTCATTTATCTGAAACAACAGGACCCTTTGCAGACCCTGACAAGTATGAACATGTAAGCAACCTGATAGATCTTTCAGGCTCTTCCTGATTTTGTCCCAAACAAATAAAATAAAATTGGACTTTCGAATGAAAATTCTTTCACAGCTACTTGCAGACAGAGGCATATCGCACAGCAGAGGCAGGAGCACGCATGTTTCCTTCTCACCTGTGGTTGGCAGAGTGGGCATGGGATTTCCCACCTGGCTCTGTCCTTCCTGGGAGGGAAGCGTTGTGCCCTTCAGCGCTACTGGCTGGACCTCAGCCTCGACGTAAAGCTGAATACACGTCCTCAGCATTTCTCATTCTCCCTCTGCAGAGCAAGGATGCCTGTTACAGGCCAAAGAAAGGCTGTTATGGACCTGTTCTGGCAGATGAGACTTCAAAGGGCTATTGAATATGATCCCATATCTTGTACACGTCATTTCCCTTTCTTTTGTGTTTCAAAGGCCAGCTGAGACTTAAAAAGGTGTTTTAGTAACAGTTTTCAAGTTAGTTACAGCTTCCAAGTATCAACCATAACCTCGGGGACCGTTTACTGCCAAACAGGTTTAGTGAAAGAGTTTTAAAGGTTTCTTTTAACAATGTTTTCCGTTGTGTGAATTAGCTGACAAGTGATAAACACCTGCCCACAATCCTGATCAAGACGGCTAAGATATTGTGTACTATCCTACCAGAATGATGTTTGTTTTATAAGGTGTCTGCTTCTGAAGATCACCATTAACAGACTTGAACATCGCTGAGACAGTGCTAGGAACTGCTGGGATAAACATATTCAAATACTTTTATTGTCTTACTGATGAAGCTGTTTTGAATATTTTTTCTTCTGCCTTCACACAGAATGTGCCTCCTAGTGCTCGGTGGTCCGTTGCCCCCCGAGTCATTGAAGTACTCAGAAGTTTTATGACCAGTCTTCCGGCAGGAAGCTACACACTAACTGAACTTCAGGCATGTGAACCATCCCATTGAAGTTAGCTGCAGATTTCAAGATCATGCCCATGTGTCTGTAGGATGACAGTACCTCAGCATCTTCATGCCTCTCAATTAAAGGCTGGTAATTGGAGCCAGCTTCTGGTAATATGGGCAACATTTCCCTCTGCAGCTCTGAGGACTCAGGATAGGGCTGCTCCTGTAACAAAAAGTGAAAAAAGACAGCCCAGAGAAGCCAGACTTGCTGTTTCTGGAAGGGTCTATCTCCTGCACTTCACATCACAGTGGCTTCTCCAGGGCTTCAGCTCAGGCAAAGTGCTGGCTGTGGGCTTTGCTGTCCACATCTTATTTTGCTGCTGTAGCAACTGCTGACATTTCCTGTGCCTGGAGATGGCTGCAATCTCAGTCGTTCTCAGCATTGTCATAGGAATGTTGTGAACCCAGAGGCGCAAGTAAGGAGACAAAAGATAACTTGATACCCTGCACAATAAAAGGAACCCAGGCGCACAGAGCCTCCTGCTGAAGAAACAGACATTTTTCTCTTCTGTTCTGGAGCCAAAGGTTGTTTCACATCTTCAAGGCCTCTTGAGAGTCCACTCTTTGGGGCCTCTGCCACAGGATTGTATATGGGGCATAACCTCTAGCATATATTCATCTCAGCTCAAACACTGAAAAACTAATAGAAGAGAACACCAAGGGAGAATAAGATGATGGAAACTCCTGATAGTTGGAAGACAAAATTAGAGAAGGTCCAGGTATTTGTCATAAAAGAGCTTTGGGACCACCGGCTACCTCTGTGAAGAGAAATGTTGTCTTTACTCCTCCTCAGTAGTGAGGACATTTGGACTGCATTAAACTGCAGAGTGGGAGGGGATTTAAAACAAAATCCCCCCTGCCAAAGACTGCGTGTAAGGAAAAGAGCATGATTGTCATAAAGCTTAGTGTTACAATGTTTTCAATTAGTTTAAAAGCATTTTTTATTGATAATTTTTATTATGGTTCTTCAGTTATTTTGTAACTTTTATTTGTAATAAGACTCAGTTTATTTGAAACATTTTTAAAAACTACATTGCTTTTTCAAGTGTTGTCAAGTATGAGTACTTTGCAAGGCCAAGTTAGCATACCTACTTTCAATTTTTAGTGGCTATTTTTGATTTAATGTTTAAAAAAATTCATGTTGTGTTTGGTTTTCATCTTTTAATCTGATTTTGCAAGGCTTTGTGTGAGGCTTAGCTTCCGTTCATTTGAGGTGCTAAGCACCTTGCAGAATTTTGGCTATTGTTTTGTAATTGAGATTCAACAAATTCAGATACTGATGATTTGTATACAATTCAAATCTGATACGGAGATAGCTTTCATGAATAGGTTAGTTTACTATATTCTTACTTTTCTAACTTAAACAACGCATTGTCTTTTATTTCTATTTATTTCAGGTTTTGTTAAGTGTTTTTGTTCTGCCTTGAGTCTAGGTTCTGCACATTTTGTAAGTTCCATATTAAAGGTTTTAAAAATCTGAAAACTGATATGTCAAGCAGCTCAGCAATACTTGGATGATATCCATGCCACATGCACTTAACACACACGCACAACAGATAAGTTCTAGTGCAAGACCTATGCTGAAGATTTGCTATGACTGAAGATTTAGTATTAATCGGATACAAATTGCTATAACAGAGTTATCCTGAGTAAGTACTTTCAGCTATTAAATATAAGTAACTTGATCTATTTCTAAACCACTTATAAACTGCAGGGAGTTTGGGGGAGAGGGAGGAGATGGTGAAGGATAACTGGAGAAGGAGCAAGGAAATAGAGAAAAGGATTAATTGAACACGAGCAGAAGATTCGTATGAAGGAAAACATATCTATAATGTTACCTATGAGACCTAAAGAACATACGACAGCCTACCTGCTATTTTTGCTAATAATTTATAGACACAAGATCACTTGTAAAACTTGCCACTCGGTAGATGTAAGAAAAGTGTAAGCAACACTTAGGTTACTTCAGTGATTCTGAATGTCCATGCTTTACAAAAAGAGATGGGAAGAGGTAATAACTAGACTAACACGATATTTCATTCCTAAAGCTGATACCATGGTAATTTTTTTCCCTTCTGCCACTACAGTCATTCCCCTCATAACCGACTCCAAAAGCTAACTGACATATCTGACAGCTATAACCAAGGACCACACCATAACAGAACTACATCACAGAGCAACTTCATCACACAGCTGGTGTTATTAGGTTGTCCTTAATCAATCTAGCAGAGGGAAGACAGCACGAAGCTCAGATCAGTTTATGCACGTTTAATAATTTGGAACTTATTCAGGTATATGACTCTTCCTCTATAAAGGATTTTTTTCCTTTTTTTATTTTTTTATTGTTTTCTAACCCTATTTGGTGGTGTTTTTTTAATGCTATTCTTGTTCAGAATGTTGTGGCAGATGACAAACCTGGGGCATATTCTCCTTTCCACACAAAATTCTTTGGGAAAAAAAATAGTTGTCAATTTTCAGAACAAACAGACTCATCTCCAAACCACCAGAAAAGTAGAAAAGGGGAAAGAGGACTCTGACAGGAAATGAGAGTCAAGTATTTTAAGGGTTTTTTTTAATTACAGAAATGGCAGTTTTACTATGAACCTGTTGCCAGACTCCAGCATAGAAGCAGGAGGAGGAGGCTGGAGTGAGAAAAGGTGAATTGCCTCTGCCCATTTTTTTGCACCATTCTGTTAATATGGAAATTTTCTCATTAGCCAAGATGCTTGAAGACCTACACATACAAAATACACATATTTAAAACTTTTGCAAGACGCCTCCCGCAACTCAGTGATTCATTGTATGTAGGCTAAAAAGTGAAAACAGAATTCCACATCAGTAAGATTGGCCTAAAAATACAAGTTTGCCAAAACTGAAAGATAAAGATTGCAGCAGCACTCAATTTGAAGCAAGAAAGCTAAGCTTTTAAGTTCAGACAGTCCTCATTTCTGATTAAATTCTTTAGCACTCTGATTTCCTTTCCCAGAATATGAAATCAGATCACAGAAAGGGAAAAAAAAGATCCCAGAGAGGAGACCATTACTGACGGAAGCCATGTGTCATTAATTCAGTTATAAATTATTAGCTGAAAGCAGCCTCTCAGCATTTGTATTTGATGAACAAAAATTGATTGCTTCAAGGGCATTTCAATCCTTTTGATGTTACCATCTTTTAGTCCACCACAAATCTGAATCCTTAACAGAATGATTATAGCATTATAGTAATCCTAAGAGCCAATACTAAAGGATTTGGAAGAGCAACAGAGATCAATAGTTTGAAAAAAGCATGCCTTTTTGAGTTGACAGAGCTGTCTAGCCTGATAGTGAACCTGAAAAAAGTAAGTGGGGACTAAGTAAACAAGCAATCGTGCAGACTGAGCTAAACTGAGATGATGAGCCATTTTTCTGAATTGTTGAATACACCAGGAAGCTCTGAATATTTCCATGGGATTTAAGCAAAACTAATGGCAACCAAGGGATATTTTGACCACAATAAAAAAAAAAGAAGTTTCAGAAATATGTTTGCGAGTGTTTTCAGAGCTTTGTGAACTATTCTGGAGGTTGGGAAGTTCTGTGAGGTCAACATTTGTGTTTTGCATAGACTTTGAGATTATTTGAACTGGGATTTGAGGGAACATTGTCTTAATGATTGTCTTCCTTTTAGTTGCTTTGAAATCCAGAATCTGGGCCATATTCCAACACAGAGATGAAAGTGTAGTCCTCTCAGCAATTGGATTGTGAGATACACAGTAGACAGTACCATGCATCCTTATCGTGTAATCTCTACCAAACTTTAAAAAGCGTTTAAACTATGGAAGCAATAGGTAAGGTTTGTGGAAAGTTCAGGTTGTGTCAGGTTGTAAGTAACAAAGTTTCCCTAGCACAACAAAGCAGCTAATGAGCTGAAAGCTAATGCTCTCTTCAACAGCTCAAGGATTAGCATAAAATTATACTTTGAAGAAGGAAAAAGAACAGCATTGCAACAGTGGGGTATTGTTAAAGATCACTGGAATGGATAGAGGGAAGAAAGAGCAGAAAAAAATCCTTACACCAGAACACTGCAAACTGGTATAATGTTTAGCAGATATTTAACGATTCTTTTGGTGTGCTAAACAACAGATTAACTTCATAGTACTCAAGTGAAAATTCAGAGAAATTCAGATGCAACACATCTGGAGAGCATCCCCTGGCAAATGGTGAATAGCTAAGTAATCTATTTCAATAGCAAGACATGTAGTGATAATTTATTGTTTGTAACAAGGGCTGTGAGCTTACCATTACTTCTAACACAAAAAGTTCTAAAATTATTTGAAGGATAAATGCAGGACTTCCAACAATCACATTTCTTTAGTGAGACATATGCCACCGATACATAGTATTATTAAAAGATAAAGGCATAAAAGTCATTTGAAAAAGGGTGTGTTATTCAATTCTGTATGGTTTTGTCCATGAAGACTAGTGGAAAAAAAGTGCAGCACGTACCTTTTATGCTACTGCAGATGATTTTCTTTATGGGCCATAGCTTTTTAGCTTGGTTCATGTTTTCACATTTCTTACATCTGAAAGAGTGGCACAAATTAAAGGCACATTAAAGAAATTATTTCAGAACATTGTGTTGAAGCAGGTTTAACCCATTATTTTGAAGCTGTGCATGATAACATGTGATCTTTAAGCTTAACCTTTATCTCAAGCTGTTTGAAATGTTTTGTAGCTGTTCTTGTCTAAACGAATAAAGAGGATTATAAGCAGGGACTGGCATAAATAATAGCTGTTTTAGAATGGGCACAGAAATCGATAGCTCTACAAATGGTAGCCACCTGTATCAGGAAACTAAAGAAAGAGTATTCAGTGAAGAAGAATGACTAGAAACCTGACAGCAAAGTATAGAAATGACAAGGGGAGGGGAGAGAGATCTTTTTAAATTGTTCTGTTATCTAATCATGAAGTGCCAACTTCAAGCCTTGAATATTGGTTATATCACTGGTAGTCTGCTGACTTTATCCAGCCACTCCTAACTTTACAAGATTTCATCAGTGTTGGAAGCTGGCTTGTCTAATGAATACACCAACCTTCATTTTTCCTTTTTGTGGTAGTGTTGTTTTGACCATGGTCTGTAATCCTTCGACCACATCTCACACACTCTTAGGCAGAACTGGAGACTATGAGCATGAAAGAGGACAAGTCTCTGACTGTCTCATGGTAAGATCTCATGGAAAACCTGCAAGCATTGGTGACTTCCCAACAGAGGTTCACAGGAGCAGAGGTGCTTAGCAAAGTACTGCTGGCTGACAAAAGACGGACACGATTCATGAAAGCACATGAGCAGACAAAATGAGACAATAGAATAACTGTTGTAAATCACAGGATGCTGGTACATGCAGGTAGTCTCATGAGGGGATAAAAGGCTAATTTGTGAGGCCTAAGACAAAATCTGAATCAATGCTTCCAATAGAGACAAAAAGAGAAAGCTATATTTTATGCCACATTATACTTCCTAGGAGACCATAATATGCTACTTGTGAGGCTAAGTCCTTGAAAATCATTACTTCTTTTTCTTTCTGTGACCCACATTCACATCAACACATGTGAGCTTCTGCAACAGGACAGGGGCTTCAGCTGTCCTGAAAAGCCAGAACATCTCTGACTCTGGCTGCATGGCATAAATCCCATTAGCTCCCAAATGGGAAAAATTTTTAACTTGCTCAATAAGGCTTTTCTTTGTCTTGGCCCAGAAAATTTTCTTGTTTTCAACAATTCAGAAAAAGTAGTCGTTCTTCAAACATGAAGCTACTGTAGAATTGCTTACTACTAACCCATTGTTTTTGCATTTTCACCCCACATCTAGACAGTCAGAAAATATAAGTTACTAACTTTACCCTAATCTTTAGGAACAAAGTAGCACAGAAGCATTGCAGGAAAAGATCTGCACTTCCCCTTGTTAAGGTCTGACACATTCATCTCACCCTACACTTCTATAAGAAATGTGGAGTTATTTCTATAGATTATTGCTGGGGTAGATTTGAAATTTGCATGTATGCCCCTGAAATTATTGATATGATTCTTGTTAATTGGGTTGTCAGATTTATTCTTTTGATAACAAGACTGGCATTCTAACCAAAGTAGCTTAATCCCTAAAAAAACATATATAACAAAAATCTTTATATCCTGTCTATCTATCTACAGAATATTCCCCACAAATGTAAATCTCTATACAGACTGAAGTTTCCAAAGGTCCCGTTGACATTGGTGGCAGTTTATACATATACAGTTTGTTCTCCATGAGAGGAGAAATTAACTAGAAATAAGAAAATTTAGTGCAAATATAAAAAAGTTTTGTAAGATTTGAAAATAATTTAAAATAATTTAAAAATAGTTAGACCTTACACAGATGCATGTATCGTGTAGACATACAGTCTCTTATACAGTCATAGACTCTTAAAAATATTTCAGCTGGACAGGACCTCAGGAGATGATCTGATCCAAACCTGTCTGTCCTTACTGAAGGCAATCAAGACCAACTTGATTCTACCATGCTTATCAATGAATAACTCATTCAAGTTAATGTTCTTCACCTGTGGTACGAGAAGGCTCAGAAACACAGTATGTGAACTGTAAAAGTTACTGTTTCTTGTAGTGTCTGAAGGATTAACCTCCTCAGGATTACCGTCCTTCTTGAAGTTGCCCCATCTTCCTCTCAGACCTTTATAACTCACTATAACTCTCTTCCTAAGTTACAAGCTTTTACTAGTTGCCTACTTGCACATAAATTCTTATTCAGAGTACCTAACTTACTCTCTGTGTGCTCTGTAATACTCACATCTACTTCTCACAGGCATTTTAGAAGTGTTATGTGCACATTATTTATCAATGAGGATTGCTAAACAAAAGCAGATAGAATTCATGTTGAAAAGTGTTAAATATTATTATAAAATTTTCATTCCACAATTAAAGTTGTGTGACATGGACTCCAAAAAGAGTGTCTTATTTTAGGAACTATATATGAGGTCACCTGAAGGCTTCCCATATAGTTTTGGTGAATTGAAGGGCAATCACAAATATATATTTAGGATTAGAAGGATGCTTAGCCATTAAATTTGTGATTATTAGGGATCAAAAATATCCAGTGAAGTTCACTAAAAACACAGGGACTGATCCACCAACAGGCAAACCAAAAGTTTTCATTAAGATGGAAAGTTTTAAAGTCTAGAAAGGAAACAAGTCATCACTATGAAATATAAAACATTTCAGCTGTGTGATACTGAGAAACCATAGGGAGATGACCAATGATTCCTGAATCAAGGCTTAAAAATAAGAATAATTCTATGTCATTTTCTGTTTTAGTAATGTTTGACAGGTTTCTGATCTGGAGTCAATTGATCTATCACTATTTCTACTTTAGAATAGTGATACACAGCCTTTGTATCTGTTATTCAATAAAAACTGGATCAATACTATAAGTATTTCATGGCTACATGTCACATATACAAGTTACATTAAGAGTACAGGACTGGAGAATCTCTCAATCACACAGCCTACTCAGCTGCCACAGCAGGCAATCATAACTACTCACAAGCTGCGACATCTTTTAATTTCTTTGTGTTAATTTTCTTTGTCCCAGAACATCGCTGTGTTCTACACTCAAAATTGTCCTTAGTTTTCACCCTACATTTTTTCAAGAGCATCTTCTACCCATTTATTCTTGGATCAAGATTGTCCTTTATCTTAAATAATTCTTTTTGCTCCTTAGGGCTTGTTTCCATCATACATTTTGAGACAGCGGTAAAATTTCTCCCAGTTCTTGTTTTGCTATGCTGCACAAAGCCAGCTCCTCTAGTTTGTTCTCACATGTTAGCTCTGCATCTTGTGATTACCCCATCCTACTTACTTTTTGAATTGTAGCTTTCTAGAACTTGGATAACCAGATATTCTGGAAGAGTACCCTTGATAAGGGAAAAATTATTTCCCCTACTGAAAAATCTTTGCATGATAAATCCAGTGACTGAATTTGCCTTTCCTATGGTTCCTCACCTGTGGATTTGCCTTTCCCATGTAATCCCACCTGTGGATTACAGCCTTATGCTTAACTAATGCAAAATATTTCTCCTCCTCTACTCATGACCTTTGAATTTTATTATTAAAACCCAAAGGCACAAATCTGTAATTCCTTCTGTTCAGTGTAATTTCACTGCAACCATAATCCAGGCTGATTATTTAAGGTTTTTATATTTTAATGTATTTAGTTAGTATCTTCAGGACCAACACTAGCAGCTTCCTTACACCCCAACACCTCAATTCCAGTACTCAACACAGTATCTGCTCAAACCAGGGTTTCTGCCTACACTAACCAGTAATTTCTCAAAGTGTAACATCAGTCTACTCAGGCTGAGATAACTTGTGCCTACTACATTTAATTTGTAAAAAAATAACAAATAAAAGGCTACTGCGTACATTCCTCAAATGTTAAAAAAAACATGAAATATCTTTTATCCTTTATAAAAATACATCCCACATTTGTTATTTATTTGTTACTATATTTGCCATATGGTAACAGTGACTAAATTTATTTTTAAATACCTTGCCACCAATCTTGCAATTTCACATGCTAGGCCTCTCAGAACTCTGGAAAGGGCATGAAATTCAGAGTTTATTCCCCCATAACATAGTAACATCCATCTTTTTATTCCCTGTAGCTAGCTGCCTTGCCCTTTCTTACCTGTATTTCATATGACTTATTAAAAATTGAAGTAAAATATTATTTTAGAGATCGGACAGTGATCCTTTGACCCATTCCTACCCCTTTCAAATGCAGAGTAGCATCCCTTCTTCCCTCACTCTCATTTTATTTATAAGGCTAAAAAACCTTTTGTTCTTTGTTTTGAATTCCTTTGTGATGTCTAACTTGTCTCAGCTTCTGCTGTCTTATAAGTTTTAACTGCTCTTTCTATACCTTATGAACTCTAGAATGTCATTTCCTTTGCTTAACAATCCTTCTTTCCAGCTGTATTCTCTTACCTAAATCTTATTTTTTTTCTCGTATTTTGCTCTTATTTCGAAGATGATTATTTTTCAGCCAGGATGAAAGTGTGACTCTCAACTTTGGATAGAGTTCCAAAGATTTTTTGCTCCTTTGACTTAAAATAAATCCAAGCCTTGACTATATTGTCCCTCCTAGTTCCTTAGTCCAAAAGATATGACTACCTGAATTCACTTAGTTTAGTAAGCATATTAAGGTTTCTAATTGAAGCAATCAGAATTCAGAAGATACCAGTTCTAAGGGTGCCTGTGCAATTTTCATTCAAAATCTTTATGCATACACACTATAAAAGAGTCTTTATGAACTATATTATTATTTCATTCAGCCTCATGTAACATAAAATAAGGACAGTATTTATTGAGTACATAATCATTCACAGTCTTTTTTTTTTTTAACTAATTGTTCATTGGGTTGCTCCCATCATTACTTGGTATTCATCATCCAATCCCTTCACAGAATGCAGACACATTTACTTGCATCTCTGCTTCTCTGCTGTGCTCATCACCTGATTTAGTGGAGATACACTCTGCCTTCATTTTCATAATAAGTGACAGATTCTTTAGTCACTCAAATTCCAAGATCTTCAGTGAGGAATGCCCAAAAAAACACTCTTTAAAAAAATGTTTTTTGGAATCATAGAATCATTTAGGTTGGAAAGGACCTTTGAGATCATAAAGTCCAACTGTTAAACCAGGACTGCCAAGTCTACCACTAAACCATGTCCTGGAGTACCACACCTACACATTTTTTAAACATCTCCAGGGATGGTGATTCCACCATCTCCCTAGGCAGCCTGTTCCAATGGTTGAAATATTTAATCAAACATGCTAAATGGGTTTAACTGGTTGCATAAGGAATTGCTCACAGGAATTCTTTCACAAGGGCATGGATATTAAAGAGTTTTCTAAGACAGTATTTAGATCATGTAATTGAAGAACATGCCCCTCTACATCTTTTCCCTTATTCTGTGCACAAGAAATTTATCTTCTGTGGCCAGCTCCAGAAGGAAGCTGAGTGCATGGGGTAGTGAACTCCAGGTGGAAGGAAAAAGGTTAATTGCTAGAAAGATGATTTTAAATTAAAGATTTGGCCTTTCCATGATGGAATGAGAAGTTTCCCTCTTAGTTCACTAGATCCTGTTCCTGGGTACGTGATTTTAGATTTCCAGTAGATGACAGAGCACCCAGAGTTTGGCCGTAGCTGTACTGAAGTGGAAGGCCTCATGTGGCTCTATTTTCTATTTTATTAAGCAAAGAACATCAGTTCATTCCAATGCAAAAGAAGCAGAAATGTGGATTTACTTGTCCAAAATTTACTCTGATTTACACGAAGTTGTGAGTTATGAAGGAATTCACCGCAAGCCTGATCTTACTTTCTTTTAAGTGGTAAAGTCTGCAAGTTCCCAATTGCAAAGTTTGCAACAAGTCATGCTATTCTGGGGACTAAGTTAACAGGACCTGCCAACGGCTTAGAAGGACAAAACAATGTGATCAAGTATTCCCAGAGGGGGCATAAGAAAGCTGTGGAATATATAGAGGCATAATATAGCCCTGCAACCCCTCAGGCAGCTGGGGTCTGACGCCTATGTACATACTGTCTAGCTCTGCACGATAGGCCTAGGAATCTGGGGCAGGGGGCGGGGGGGGGGGGGGGGGGGGAAGTTAAGCATTCTAAGTATTAATTTGAAAAAAATTTAGGCTGGCATTTTTTAATGCTTCATACTAAAGAGCTGCAGGCAAAACTGCACAGAAGAAAGACACCATCTCCCATTTGTTCTCTGCTGTCATTCAGCTACCCCTTGACTAGCTTTGATGTGGAAGGGATTGTAATACAGCACAGGTTCCCTGCTCTGACCAGGGCATATCAATATACCTTGAATCAAAAGCAAGAAGAAATTATTTCTTGACAAGACTTATAAAACATTAGCAGACATCTCAGTGAACCATTACAAACCTGAGAGCAAAAATATATGTCTACTAGCTTCTAAATTAATTGATGGGCCTATTATTCTCCTCACAGGGCTAAAAAGAGATACCATTTCTTGAATTTTCTTATTGGTGTTTCCCTTTCCCTTAGGGGAATGGGACTAACGTTAGGTACATCAATGTAGTTACCACTGAAAATGAGGAACCACATGGAGCAGCTTTTTGGTATGTTGGAGATCACTCATTCCTGACATATAATGAGGTCACCAGCTTTTTTTTTTTCTTGGTCTTTAATTGATCCAACTTTATTTCTATTTTGAAGACATTACCTCACTAGAAAAGTATGAAGATCTGATAAGAATTGAGCCCATTATAGCCAGCCAATTCCATGTAACCCTAGGGCAGCATGCCATACTTTTTTTCATTGGAAACTGGCTTAGTCCCACAAATGGAGACAGGTCAGGGGGAATAATGCCAATACAGAAACATAAGATCTTAGAAATACTGCCCATGTGAACTATGACTAAAAATATTGTATAAAACATAATAGTGTTTCAGGGGAAATTTCTAAAAAACAGTTTAAGTGCAGTAGAGCAGCTCCAGCAGGAACAATAAAGAAAGGACCACCTTAGACTTCCAATATCTTCTTTATTACTTGGTACACCCCATGGGATATTGGCCTTTTGCCACACCATTCATGAGGTCAAAATGCACTTTATGCTTACTCCTCAGTGGAAGCATCCTAACAAGCTGCCAGAGAGAACATTCATGTGAACACACACACCCCTTTCTCGCTTTACATAGAGTAAACCGTGCCTAAGATAGAACAATTTGCTCTCCAGGCTGGTGGTTAAGACAATTCTTTCTGAGCCCTACAGCCTGCTGATATCAGTATTCCCTTTGTTCACTGGGGCTCTCAGAGAGATGGGAGAATGAGAACATGAAGTTTGAATGTGGCTTTCCTGCCCTTTTTGGAGTACTCTCTTAATCTGCATATATGTGCAGAGAACTAACAGAGCTCAAGGAACCAGCTCCCGTTAAAGAAAGGTTTTTAAAGCACTTTACTGAAAATAATTACAAAATTCAGCAATTAAGAGTACATCATACAAATATTTTATGAAAATATGCGTACTACATTTAAAAGAAAAAACGAACAGAAATAGAAGAATTATAATTCAGAAGTTTTTATGTTTTAAGATGTTAGAAAACACTAACAGGTGGACAGTCTGTTAGGGATAAATCTTGCCTAAGCTTTAGATGTTAAGCTGCAAAGAAATGGAGGTCTCATTGCATTTGCAGATGGGAACTTTGGCATGAATATGAGTTCAATGCCAGATGAAGGCTGCCTCGTGGAAGAGTCTTCTTTTATCACCTAATCACCAGCATTAAGCTGCACTAGTACAAGTATGGCAAATGAATGCATTTAATGTCTGTGGGTGGACTAGATCTGACTTTTGTCCTAATGCATATACTTCATTGTTACCTAAATGAGTCTGGTGTTATTCTGTGGTCACTTTTGTGAATGTGAAGAATTAATAGTTCTGTGAATGTGAAGAATTAATTCAGTGACCATGCCTTTTGATTCCTGTTCTCTGTTCTGACTCAAAAGCCAGTCAAAGTTTGACTAGAGGTCTTAATTTATAAATCTTAGACCTTTAGTATTCTACTTCCTGCTTATTCCTGGAAACAGTCTTTTTACTTTATTTGCAACACCCTCACCCTTAATCCTAGAACTGTTAAAAGGTTTAGAACTGAAAAAAAAAAAATTCATGGAAGTGAACTGGAATATAGCCCCCTGTTTTCTTACTCTAAGTATCCAAAGTTATCTTTTATTTTTTTTTATGCCAAAGGACAGTAATCTCAAACAGTTCACTTTGGCAAGAAAATTCCTTTCCCATCCCACCCCCTACCACCAGTATTTTGCGTTATTTGCTCCAGTGAAAAGAGAAGAAACATTAGCATACAACCCTGAAAATTCGTAACTTATACTCACAGAAACCCTGATGGGCAACCAGAGGAAGCTGACAGAGTTTGGGGACTGTTGCCTCCATCAAAGAATGTGAAGACAGAAATAAACAAACCTGTGGGCTCACAGGAAGTGTTTGCCAAAAATCATCTGGGAGGGCAGACAGTGATGACCTGTTCCCATAGATGGTATTACTGTTCCCACATGAGAAGCAATTTTATTTACATTGCATTTAAAAATCATAATTTGTGTTTTCAAAGCTTATATTCTCTGGGACTGGTCAAGGTCAGAATTCATTGTGGATGCAATACTGACTTTCCTTTTTCCATATTTCTGATGATACTAAGGCCAAAGAGACCATTAGGTATAGTAACATCCGTATTATCTGCTACTAATTTAAGCCACTAGGAAGTTACAAATTCTTGCAGGATCATCCTGGCCCGTTATGCTACTAGTAGATGTATGCACTCTGCTATCCAATGAAAAAAGTCATTTTTGTGGATACCATTATTTTAGACCCATATTTCAATAAAATTTTATGTTACTAGTTCCCAGAATTTATCCTTAAAGGAACTGGTGTGCCCAGAAAGTGAATGTGCAAAAATTATTTGATACTTTAAAAAGTGTTCCCGGTACATGTCTAATCTAAAACTCATTCCTCACTCTCCTACAAAACAGTGGTTAGCTCAGCAGAACTAAGAGGTGAAAGAAAGAGAAAGTTATCCTTCCTCAAACGTGCTAGAGACACCATTTCAGTTATAGATACAAAATCATTACTGCTGAACATAAAAGATTAAAAACAACAGAACAGCCTGCCTTAATGCCAAGAGTTTTAGGTAAGTATGCAGAGTTACATGTTTGGTAAACCCAGATCTAGATAAAATAAAATATTCTAAATGGTATTTTAGGCAGTGATAAGACTGTCATTGTCATTCTAGTTATGGTCAACTAGTACTCAATTATCTTATTGCACTTTTCAGAAAAACCATTAGTCGTGTTACAATTTAAGAAGAAATTATTCCTTTGTACTAACATACTTTTAGGAGGTTTACCACAGGAAAAAAAAAAAAAAACAACTTACCTTTTTATCAGTTCTTGATGGCTGGAAACTATTTGATTTCCTCAAACCATCTTCCTTCATTCCTTCAAAGGAATTATCTGGACAACAAATTAATTGAAACTGAAGACTCTGCCAGCTGAGTCAGTTCATCCCAAGCTCATTAGACCCATAAATAATTTTTCATCTCTTACCAAATCTAGAAGCACCTGCCAGCATCACAGTGTTGGTCAAGGGTGGCCATCAGTTTGTGGGTGTATGAAGAGGTTCCATCCTGAAGCTGTGATTCATAAAGTGATTCATAGAGAAACATACTTTGTTAGCTGCATTACTCCTCTAACAGCACTGCTAACGGTGACAATCTCTGTCCAAGGTGCTCGCTCCCTGCACCACCTTCCTCTCCCTTCCAGCAGCTGCACAGTGAACCAGGCCAAGGAGCTGATCCAGCAGAAACACGGCTTTCTCAGGCAATTTTCCAGCCATATCACAATTCTGATTCAGCTCTTTTCATGGTTATCCAGTAGAGGGGTATCAATCAAAGGATGGGCACCTCTTAAGATGGTTTGAGCATTGCTGCAGCCAAATGCTAGATCGATTTTTTACTGATTTCTTATCAGGGAAGCTAAAGCATTTTCTTTCAGTATAGCTTAATGCTACACTAAAACCTTGGCCAAAGCCCAGTAGTGTGGTGAGCTGTTTATCTTCTGGAAAGGTGACAACCACATGTGGTTACTCTTAGGAACATCAGCATTATGACTGGTTGAGGATTAAAGTGGTCAGGAAACAAGGAGGGAAACCCCTTTCCTGTTCATTCAAAATCTGAGGTGGGAGAAAGCAGAAAGAGCAAAATGGAAACTTGGTTTAAATGGCCTTCCAAGGGATGCTTGGACTATAAAAGCAGGGCTCCAGACCAGATCCTTCTTCTTAAGTGCAGCATAAAGATATGAAGCTGAAATAGGAGGGGCTGTCATTAAAGAAGGTGTGATTGTCTAACATTTGGCCAGCAAAAGAGTGAAGGCTGAAAGGAACTTCTGGTGATGCACTGCTAAATAGATCTGCCAATGGATATCTTTTCACTTTTATTCACCTGTTGCCATGAAGTTTTCAAACTCACTAGAGCAGTAGGTGATAGGGAGGATGAAAAGAACATCTGTCTTTGTTTTATGGAAATGTTCTGCTGCTAACTACCAATGTCTTCAGTGAACCCAGTAATGAGTTGCTGAAGCAAGCAAAACAAACTTTAAGGAAAATGAGTAATTCCAATTTAGAGATTCCAGCTCCTTCTGTGTGAGAACCTTCTGGAACTGAGTTACAGATCTCCTATAGCACAAAGGAATATAAGTGCTGAAGACATAAACCAATCACAGTATTAACAAATTGTCCACATTTTTTAACAGCAAGTCTAGGCAGAATATGTGAAGTTTTATCCTGAGATGCAAAAGAATAATCGATCTACATAAAGACACTATTAAAAGAAGCAAATATTCAGTCATTTAAACAGTATTGAAGCATCTGCACCAAAAGCATACCATCAATACAAATAGACATTTAAATTTTTTTTATCCTTTAAAATCTAAGGGCTCTGAAATATTCAAGTCACACAGACTAATATATTTTGGCTTTTTATAAAAAGTTTGCATGCAATTATGAAAGGCATCTGCTAGTTGCAGACCCACCAAAAGGCCCAGTTTTTAGACTTCTTAGAGCTTTTGTCACCACAATTTTTCAGAAGAACTTTATCAGATTCTCCATTGCTTAGTATTTCCACTGTACTTAGAGAGTACACAGTAAAAAGAAGCTGTGGAACCATAGTCAGGTTCATGGCCTTATACGGAAGGCTGGACTAGATCATTACATGATCCCTGGCCTTACAAAAGAAAAAAAAAGTGTTAGAATCTCATCCAAGCGGTTGCAATTCCCGTTTACACAGATTAGTTTAATATCCATGCACTGGTTCTCAAAACTATTATCCCTTACTTCAAGGAGGCAGGGAAATTTGAAACAAATGTAGAAACTATAATTACAAAAAATATATACTTGCCAGCTGGAAAAGAAATGTGAAGCACTCTTATATGCAGAACATACTACTACTACTTCTCTCCCCAGATTAAATACAAAGCAAAAAGAAAGAAGCATATTAGCAAAGTCAAATCTGTATTACAAAGCCCATGGGTAACAAAAAAACCAACAGATCCTGGGAAGGGGGCTAAAAAAAGACTATTTTGAGGATTACTACCCAAGATGTTTAGTGAGAAAGAAACAGAAGAAAAAAAGCTTATTGCAGACTTCCATTTATTTAGCCATCTTTTTCTGTCTATCCACATCAATAAATTTTCTGGACATACACTTAAACAGGCCAAATTACATTTCTCTGGAAATGTGAAATATTATTAACATGATTAGTATCCATAAGCATGATCCAATGGGATTTTTACCATTAACACATATACAATACAGATTTTATTTCAACTACTATCCTGAAACAACTAGATAGGGTCTTTTTGTCTTTTCCATTTACCTAAACAGAACTTTTCCTTATACATGATAGAAGTTGACACCACACATTTCAGAAGACACCCTGCAACATGCAGAATCCCCCATCAGGATCTTATCCTTACCTTGGCAGTTAAAGAACTTTGTAGTTCAAGAATGTGAGGGATACTTCATCTTCCTTTCTATAGTTTTAAATTGAATTATTGCACTCTGAATGTAATTGCTAATCATATGAAAAGACAGTTTCTCTTTCAACCCCATCGAATGGTTGGTCTTTATCACTTTCTGAACACAGATCTCTGTGCTGCTACCTCAGCTCTAGATTGTCTCTCAATTAATCAAATTGCCTTTTTCACAGAGATACACATGTCTTCCTGAAAGAGGAGTTTGATTTCAGTGAAGTCAGTGCACCCCCTCGCCAAAGAAATGCAGACATTTGTACAGCTATTTGAAAGTATGTGATATTTATCTCACATATCTACTAATATATTTTATCATGGTTTGCTAGGAAAATCGTGGCATAGTTCTTCACTGGATATAAGTCAAAGCTAATTAATTTAGGAACACGAACAAAGTACCCCAAGGTAAGGCAGTCTGCCAATTTACAGTGCTCTCAGGATGCTCATCAAGAGCTCATTCAAAGCAGCTCATCCATTGCTGACGACAAGACCATTTCCACAGACAGTAAGCCCTGTGTAACTGGCCCTTAACGCAGCTTAGCTAACCCAGGCTGGTTCAAGGATCCAGTCTCATGTGGACCTCTGCACAACTGCAATAGTTTATCACAGCTGAAGGGTCAGTTCTCAAGGTGTGGGGTTTCTTTTCTATTTTTCCTTTAGAAGAAAAAGAAAAAAAAATATTGCACTCTACAAATGGAGAGAATACAATGCTTAAAGAGTTTTGAGGGGAAAGCCTTGTGCTTTAAAACATGAAAAAGGAATACCAGTTCAAAACCAGGAAACATACAATATTCTGGGCTTGAGTCTGAGGTCCACAGACCTTACAGGTGCTAAGAACATTTTTGACTTTTGGGGAAAGTCAAGCCAGGGCTGTCTTAAATTTTCCTTACATTGTCAACTTTTAAAAAGGAGGTTTCCTCCTCCTGCTTTTAGCCAGTGAGAATTTTCTTCTTCATAAGGGTCATCAGGCCTGTTGGTGTGGAAAATCAGTTTGGGGAGTGTGAATGCCACTGTTGCCAGTAGTCCATGGTGCTGATGAGGAGATTTATATTTGAATATGGTCAGTGTCCTCAGCCTGCAGCTGGAATGGATTATTTCCAACATTTTTTGAAAGGTCAGTTGGTGCGTTTCTGTGTCAGCATTGTCAAGGATTTATGGACAGCAAGAAAAGGTCAATAATGCACACAAAATGGCCTGCCAAAATGAGTTGTGATCTACTAGTGGGTTGTTGCCCTACAAAGTTCCACTAAACTGGAGATAACATACAAAAGAACCCACTTGTTAGTTTACCATGCCATTTGGCAATTGCTCAGCATAGCTCAGGTCTCCTCCTGAGCTAAGAAAAAAAAAAAAAAGTGGTACTAAAAGTCACATTAGGAAAAATTTTATTATATATCATCTTCATGGTCCATTTTTCTTTCATGTGCTTCCCCATAATAACGTAGTGTCCACTAGATTGTCATGGGTATCCAGGGTATGCATGTTAAAAAGAGCTGATCATATTCACAAATATATTTTCCATTTTAACCCTATTGTTCTATGAGATCCTTAACTGTGCAATATTTTCATTAAAAAGATGCTGTTGCCTGTCTTTCATTAAACTAAGAAAGGAAGAAGTGTAGCAGGTTGGCATTATGAGATTTTTTTAAAAATTACTAGTGAAAAAGGCTAGACTATGTTGTCACATTTTACAATGGTAACCGACAATGACTGCACATGAGAAACAGAGTGCAGAGATAAACTTCCCTTTATCCCCCCCATCCAGATTGTGTCCAGACCATCACATGTATTAGCAACTGACTGACCTAACCTTCATTAGTTTGGACCCATTTAGCTTTTGGCTCATAGTCAAAATCTATAGCTCTAGCAAATACAGGAGGACTGAGTCGCCTGTCAATGCCCAGAGTAACCCACTGAGATCAGACCCAGCATGGCAGCCTTCATCACACAATGCTCATTCTGCCATGCTCATGGTAGCACCATTCTCATGAGTACTGTTAAAAAATGTCAGCCCCCAAAGCAAAGATGTGTGATGAGCACCCAGCTACTCCCAGGACAGGGGTTAACCAAGTCTCAGCACAATTACCTCCTCCTGAGTTGTCACTTCCCTTTGTGCAAAGAGACAGAACCCAGACTCCTCTTCTGTAATCCAGCCAAAAGATTCTGTGGAAAACAACAGAGTATTGTTCCTCCTAAAATCCTTTGCTATTTCCCTAAACATTTGACTATCTTCCCTTCAGATTTTTCCTGCCTCCCTCTGAGCCACCAGAAAGGGCACCTTGCTCTGACACCTCATTTTGGCCTTGGCTGAGATGTCTGAGTGGCTGCTTCTGCTTGGTGACTTGGTCACAGATGCAAAAAGGCACAGGCCCCCAACTAGAAAACATTTCTAGGACATTCCAAGTTGGTTGTTTGTGCCCTGTCCCCCAAATAAACATGCAGAAGTTAGGATATCTACAATGTTTTGCATCAGATGAAGGTCCCTCCCTCAATCTCCTTCCGTTTTATTGCTGTTACTAGATAAATTATGGAATTACATCAAAGAAGAAACAAAAACAGAAATGGCTTTTTTTTCTTCTATATCAACAATCTACCCTTACCCATTTCTGTGTCCTATAACCTTTTCAAGGAAGTCAGATAAACTTCAGATAAGCAATCAGAAATCTCCTGTTATGCTTTCATACTCCAGCTATTGTTCGTACTGCCCCTGTACATCCCAATAACAGGTATGTTTTACCTCGCATCAGAAATGCGTCAAGCAGGCTTACTGTGGTGCACTCACCATGGGCTCACATCAGGCAGCACCAAAATGGGGAGAATAAACATGGAGAGAAGCTACTTTTAAATCTCAAAGTAGGACTTCGTTTTGAGTTTTGTTCATCGCTGGGATCCATTCCAATTTTAATGAAACAGTATTTCTTGGTAATATTTCCACATTACTGTTCCATCTTTCATTAAAGTAGAGCCAGAAAAGCACTTAAGCACATGCTTAAAACTTCAAAATGCATTCTGAACGTATTGCCTAATTCCTGTGATATTTTTGTTCACTGGGGGTCTTAACAAGTTCAGACTAATACTAGAAATTGGCTTTGATTTAGATAAAAGCATTCTTGTGCTAAATGAGGTCAAATACAACAAGGCCAAAACCTGAAACCTTCACATGTGCTGGGGGAGACAGACACCATCATTCTTCCCTAACCTCGTGCAGTTAAAACATTGGCCACTCAGACACGATGTGAAGAGGAATTACTAACTCTGCTAGCTTCCTCGCTGCGGACAGCTGCCCGTTCGCTGGCCTGTGGGCTAGGTCAACTCAGGTGCCAGCACCAAGAGCGACAACTGCTTTCAGCATGGCGACTTGCTGAGTAAAGTGTTGTCCAAAATGAGCTCTAAAAGACTGTAGAAGTGGCAGTGTAACCATTGCCCTATCCAGATTTTTAGGACAGCCCTGAGTCTTTACTTTTATTACTGGCTTCTCTTTGTCAAAAAAAGGGCATTTTGTACTGTGGGATGTAATTTTCCCCCTTACGGACCTCATGTCTTCACATGAAAGCATGGGATTTCCTACGTGGTTCACAAACAGGCCAAATTCTTAATCCAGTTTCAAAATAGTATTTTCTTCAGTAGTCTTTGTGAAGAAGGTTCAGCTCCCGGAGAGCAGAAGTGGACTATTTTAATACAAAGTAACTCACACCTTTAAAGGGATTCAAGCTGCTCTTTATATATTCCAGAAAGCCTTGCTTCGAATCTCATGCTCCCAGCATCTGCTCCCTATTCTCACCTATTCTCCTTCTTTCACCTGGGGAGTTAGGTAATGTCTGGCCCAAGTACAATAAGGCCCCCACCCCCTTTAAAGACCATCTTATTCTAGTACAACATTGTTTATGGATTCCATATGGTGTATCATTAGTGTTATCCTTGATTCTCTGTCTCTCACTTTCCTCTTGTGCAATAAAAGAGATGAAGTAACACATTGTAAAAGAATGTGTTTGCAAGATAGAATAGACATCTGCCTCTCTACTTTAGAGGCTGCTGTGAGAATACAGTTGCTACCTATTTTGCCAATTTGACCCCAACATGTCTAGGGCCTCTCAGAGCAATTGTGCGTGAACACATCAATCTGTTCATGAGCCATAGCTCTGTGTCTGAGATGGCCATCGATATTATTTTTTTTTTCACTGTTACTTTGTCCAAAACCCGCCCGAGTTATTGTTGGTACTGTTACAAAAGATGTTAAGGATCTTTTGGGGAAGATATGACCTGATCTTTCTGGAACATTTTTAAAGAGATTGTCTTTCTTTTTTTAAAGAAAATATCATTCTTCCTTTGAGCCAGCAGGCCCCACATGCCCAGGCAAGGCCAGGAAGAAGTCATGTTTCCACTTTCAGAATTGAAGACAGAATGCTTTGTGCATTTCTAAGGAAAAACAACCCACTCCAATTCAACCACATGACTTGCCTTTAGATCTGTTGTGACAGCTTAAAAATTAGTAAGGATAATTTCATCATTAAAACCACCTGCTGTTTGATTTATGACAACTATATAACATCTAAGAATCAGTGAGCACAGTGGATATTGTCAAAAAGGCTCATATTGACCTCTTTTTCTTTACACCATCTTAAGTCAGGAATACCTCTAGTTAATTTGCTGCAATTAGCCTGCTGTAAAATGTACCAGAGGTGGACAGCTTCTAACTGCAGTGGAGCCATCCCCCCGCACCTTACACTGGTGCGGCTGAGATAGGAATCAGGCACAAAGGCTGCAAAACTGGTCCTTAACCACACACTGTCAAGCCTGACAGCATTTGGAAATCTGTTTGTATATCTCATTACATTGCCTCTTTGCCACAAGGCCATTGTTTAAAAAAAAAAATAAAATAATATGTCTTCTCTTATCATCACATAGAAAAGGATATAAAAATATAAATAAAACTGAAAGCATCAGTCTTTCTGGATTATTTGAGAATAACCTCATATTAATGAAGATATAAACAGTATGCTTTAATAGAACCTGCAGCACAAACTGTTTGAAAGAGAAATTATTATTTCTCTTCCATTTCCTGAGTAATCAAACTTGAAGGCAGGTCTTGTGTTACTTCACAGACATAAGACAAAGACTATTTTAAAAACACTAAATCTGTTCTTTCCTCTTCGCTGAAGATCTGCTGTTTCACTGGTTACTCAGGGAAAACTATTGCTGGTGTTGGTGAAATATATTTGGATTGAGGGGTGCAGAGGTGGGCATACTTGTTATAGTGCTAAATCTTTCTCATGCAAAAGATAACCAATCAACCAACACAAATGAATAAAACCTTACTAGTTGCCAGCAAGTCCAGTGAATCTTTCTTCTTAAGTTAGAGGAAGCTGAAGTATCTGCCTTCCTGTCAACTTCATTTCATGGTCTTCTATCTTCCTCCTACATATATCCATCAATTTCCAGCCAGAATGTTCTGTGTGCCACTTTTTTGCATGTGAATGACTCTTGCCTTATTTTTCTCTCTGCCTTCTGAAATCTCTATAATCTGAATTTATCTACAGGGTGAGAAAGAAAGTAAATTCAAATCTGTGAAATCTATGGGAGAACCAAGGAAGTTCCCTCAGATCATCTTGCAATTTTACAGGTAAGAGTGGCCAAGACCATGACTAGATCCTTCGCAACTGCAGCAGCCAAACAAATACACTGTTTCCAGGGAGTGCAGGTGTACAACTAGCAAAGCATTCTCCATTCACTAGAAGAGGAAGCCCTTAAGAAGGACAAAAGACTGCATGTGGAATATGGTACAGTAGGAAAGACACTAAAGATCTTAACCTAGATGCACTCATATAAGCATTGAAAAACCTCAGGTCACCTCAGGTGTTTGTTATTATTTTAATATCATTGCCTCTGACTGACAGTAAAAGTGAATTGGAAGAGTATGTTTGAAAATCCTTATGTATAATACAATTATGCCAAAATGTATTTGAACCTCTATACTTGTAAGGGTCCGCTCATCATTAGTCTGGAACTGATATTTGGACACTGCTTTATGCACTGTTTCATTTGAACTAGATAATGGTAAAGTCTTCTTTTCTTCAGCATACTTTGTGCAGTGTAATTTACAGTGTTATGCAGATGCTGGATCATTCGAATCTCCATTCTGTTGCACATAATTTACATTGCCGGTGGCAAATAAAAAGATAAGTGCAATCCATATTGCAAATGTATCGTACCATTGTGAATTTGCATGCTTTATCCTTGTTCTTCACCTCGTGGAATTTATGTGGTCATTGTAGCAATGTCCGATATCACAGTGAATATCCTCTTATCAGTCATGTTTGGATTTAAAACTAGCTCTTTCTATATACATCATCATAGCAGTCTTCACTATCACTCTAAATAATTTGAAAGCTACAGTAAAAAAATCTGCAGAGCTGAAATATCACAGTAGACGTAAGGACACTGCTTGAAAATAGACATGTAATGTTTCCTCTTATTTGATTCATACCCAGGCAAGCAGTTCTAAGTCAGATGTTTGGGTTTTTTTAATTAAATCACTTTACAGATTTAAATCCATTTGTGCTGGGATATTTTTTAACTCAGTGACACTTTTATGTGGACCGTATAGCTCTTTTGAAATATTTTCAGTTGAGCATCAGTGTTTCACCATGTCAACAAATGTTCCCCTGATGCAGGAGACCATCTAGTCTTTCAAAGCTCAGACACATAAATTAATCTTCCAGCTATATTTGAATCAAAGTAACTTTAAATACAATAAAATGCGCAGTTCTAGGAGAAGATAACCCACAGAACCTCACTCTCTAAGGTCTGGTTTCTTGTGCCTTGAATTTCCATGTTCTGATGTTGTGTAAGATGAAAGCCTGTGTTTCACTTTACTTGAGCACAGAAGGTCTTGCCTCTTTGTAGCATCCTATTTTTTTAAAAAAATGTGATAATTTAGACTGATGTCTCTTTTGAAAACTCAGTTCAAATAGGCTGAAGAGTTGCAAAGATATTAAGGATGAAGTAACTGACAGATGGACAAAGAGACAATGTGGTTGCATGAACTTCATTCTCATAGGAAACCATGACAACCAGAAAGAGAGATTTGGAGATCTTTAGCTGGAGCAAGTCATTACAGCTTCACTTACCTCAGTGAGATGGAGTGACCTGCTAAGAATCTGAGCAGTAAAAATAGATAGCAATTAAAATGGAAACACTGGGCTGGGCAAACTCTGCCTGAATGTTCTCTCTCCTCTTCACCTCCTTGTAATAAAAATACAGTGCAATTGAATATGAAGTTCTTCATTATATTCATAAAGTAGCGTGGTTTTAAGTGGGTATCAAAAACAGCACTTTAAAACAGCAATTGTAGAAGTACCTTGTAATCTAAATACAGTACATTCTTTTTGGCATAAATGAAAAGTTCAGTTCTTACTCTTGACTTTTTGAAATTATTTTTCTAACACTGCAATTCCAGTGCAGGAAAATTACATTTAAGAAATGGAAATTAAGATCCTCTGTTTATTTATTTTCTAATCACTTTTCCATATCCTTCTTACAAACTACCAAAAATGTTTACAGTAATTGCTAATGCTATAAAGCATCTGTATTTGGCCCCTCCCTGTGAAGCCATTACCTAACCAGGTGCCACATAATTAAAAAAAATAAACAAATACCAAAATATGATCCATTGCTGTTGTGTAAAAAAGGAAAATATTAACCAAAGTCTGTTTGAAAAACTTTCATGTGATCAATCACAACTTGTTAAAAAGTCAGATGAGTGAACGTTTTCATAGAAGCAGAAAACAGAGAATTTCAATCTCTTTTAAATTCTCTCCATAAAAAATAACCTCTTAAATTCATTTGATGCAGTACATTAGTCAAACATTGTGGATTAATATACAGAACCTGTGACGTGTTGATGTGGGTAGTGAGGGAGTTGTTTAAACTACAGAAGTCTTTAAAAACTTCCTTGCCCTGGCAGAGTGATCTCAGGTGGGATGTTAAATGTATGCTCAGCCACCGGCTGCAAGTAGTCACTAAAGTAAACACCAAAGCACCCTGGTGAAGGCAATTTCAGCCTCAATCCTATCAACTGACACTTCTGCTCAGTGACCCTCTCAGGTCTTAGAAATGGTCTTTTCAGATTCCGGGTCTTGCTGTATTGATTTCAATCAGCAGCTTTTCCTATGAGCCCCACTTTGAAATAGACCTGACAGAATTTCTACTCTCTAGCCCAAGTTTTATCTCTGGGGTTTTATTCACATTTGACATCGTTCAGCTAAATGACAAGTGAGGATTTTGTGTGCACTTTTTTTCCTACCCACATTTTTTTTTAATTATGTTTGTTTCAAACAGGAGTAAATCTCTTTGTTTACTTACGCTTTCACTCGCTCCAGCAAGGGAAGCAGACTCAGCTGCCTCAAGTGTTGTTTTCAAAATGTTTTTACATTTTTGGCCATGCTTCAGTGGGACCAAAGCATTTCTGTCAACGACTTCATTAATGTCAGGATTCTACCCCTGGCTTTTGAATGGCAGCAGCACCCTGCCGGAGGCTCTCTCACTGCTCAGATCCCCACGCTTCCCCTTTACCCTTACCCCAGCAGCACAGGCTCCGACAGCCCGCGCACCCCTATGGCACAGGCTGGTCAGGGACCAGGCAGCTGCTGCTCTGCACCAGGAGCCAGGACGGGGGCAGAAGGGTGGAGAGTGGGCGCTGCAGCCCATCACGCCTCTCCCTCGCCAGAGGCTGCATCCACCGCACCACACCGCCAAAGGCACCCAGCAAAGCAGGCTGGAGGCAGGCAAAGTCCCTTAAACCACGTTTGCACCTTCTTACTTCTATAACTCTTGGCGTAAATTAGAGCACCCTAAAAGAGTACAAGATGGTTACGATTTGGGAGAGGGGGAAAAGGGTATTTCATATAGTAGAAAAGTTTCAAAGTTTTTCTCTTTTTCTGTTGTTTTTTGTTGTTGTTGTTGTTGTTTCTTCTTTTAAATGAAGAAAGCGATCAGGAAATCCTCAGCCGAAACTGAGAATGGGTTCCTGATGGCTGGATGGATTTTGCCAAAATCCATTTTAAGGTTTACTTTGAGTAAGCTCAAATCAGGTTGCCATATGGAATTACTCCATGCAGCAGCCTGACCCAGAGCAAAACTGAACAAAGCTGAGATTATTTACTAAACTCCTAAACTGCTGGCTGTTTTGCAACTCTCCCACACTGGATCTAATTCCTTAGGTAAATAAGCACATATTAAGTTAAAAACCCAAGTTAACCAATAGGCCAAATAGTTGTACACAAGGTAGGCTGTTTGATGACACACAAAACACAACCATGAGTCAACATTCATGCCTCAGACTGTCTCAAAGCTTGCTGGCACCTGCAGTTTAGCATATTTACTGCTGTAGCCGAGAAGATTGATCACAGGAAGCCAAAGCTGTTCAGTTAAAAAAAAATAAGAATCAGCTGTTTTCTATGAGCAGTCTGTCAGATAACCAGACTAATGAAACTGTGGGCATTTCTCTTGAGCTCAAGAAACATTCATGCTGGAGAGGATACTGGAGTCATTCTAATACTTTGCAGTTGTTTTGGAGGTTAAATAGAAAGCGGCACAGAAGAAAGGTTCTGCCTTTGTGATTGAAGAAAGGCAGAAACATAACATCAAAATGCACAGTTGTGCCCTCAACTAAAATAGTCATAACACTAATACTGTATTTTTCACCTCACTGATGCGCTCCAAATTGAAAACACAAAAGAGGCCTTTCACTAATATTGTTTAAAAAAAAAAAATACAACTGTCCCACAGAGAAACCAGCCAGACAAAACACAGTCCTGCTTTTGTAAAAATAATTCATAACCTGATGAAATGTCTTGTGTCAGAATCAAAACCAAGAAGCTTCATATGAAAAGTGGATCTGACTCCTGTTAGGACTGCATAAGCTGCTCTACAATCTTGGCTTTCCCCATCCTGGGCTCCAAATGGATGCAAAGGTAAAGGGGAAGCAGCAAAAGGCTCAGCACATGGTGATCTTAGTGTCCTTTGACAGGACACATCACCAACATGGAAAACACCGACATTCATGCATGGGCTTTTGGTTAGCTTCTACATACAGACATGGTTTCGCCAGCTGCCCCACTGTCAGTGCAAAAGGGCATTCCCACAGGGGCTGCCTTACCTGGCTGGATACAGGCAGGACTCTACCGGGCAAACATTTCTTCTGCCCTGATGAGAACAGTCTTGTGGATGTTTACTCAAGTTTTGCTGGGCAGTGTGGGAGAAAAAGCATAGTTTCACATCTTCTGGTACCTTCTTCCTTTCATTTCTTACAATTTGTGAAGCTAATAGCACGGAAGAAAGGTGGCAGCCTAGCCTAACCTGCTTTACCTCACAAGACACAATACTAATGTAAAAAAGTGTTTTTAAATGGTGGTGAGATGCTCACCGCTATTCCAGCACTCTTGCACTTGTAAACTCACTACAAGCCAGAGGGCCATTGTTTTTCATGTGACAGACATGTAGACCATCATGGTAGGTAGCACAAATCAGTGTAGCCTCAAGGCCACTCTAGCTAGTCCCAAGAGGCTGACCGTTTCAGAGCTACCTCAAGCTTCAAGGGACATAGAAAGTGCCATAGGAAGATTCCAGTCTGCCCTTTGAAAGTGAATCAAATCATCTCTGGCGCTACGTCTTGAGGGTAAATTGAAAGTGTCCAGCTTAAAAAAGGAACCTTAAGCTTTTTTCACTATTTTGTCATGTTTCTCCTAACCAAAAAAAAACCCAACAAACAAAAAACCCAAGTAAATGTAGCACACTTGATAATATACAAGTTTATCTGTTGGCAACACAGCTTTGGCATAATTTCCAAATACATCATACTAACAATTCCTAGGAATACTGCTGGAAGCGAAAGATGGCTCCTGTATGACATTTACCATCTGATACGTTGGGTACCAAATAGGGGAGCTGATAGCCAGTTGAAAGCTTTGAATATGCCAATACTTTCTGGGGTTTATTTTCCAAGCCTCATTTTATGCTCTGCATTTCATATTAATGTTATTTTTGTTATAGAATATTTTTATTTATAGATTAATAAGAATATAGGTAACAGGTGACAAATATAGATAACATCATAAAAAGGACAAAGCTGATGACAGTTTGTGATAATAATGGACAAATTAATAAGAATGATATGAACTGTAATAATGAAATTTTAATTATTTGCATGTAATTTAATGCATGCTTAGACAAAGTTTCCCTCTGAGGTTTATCTAATAGTAGCTTTTGTTGTTATTTTCCAATACAGGCATACATCCTCTGCTCTCACCTTTTATCTTCATGTTCTGTTTGCAGGCCAAGAATGACAATATTTTGCAATGCAGCTAAAGCAGTATGTGTATTTAGTATGCTGAAGGCATCTATCATCTTTTGTCTGTAGCTTTTCTGAAAAGTTCATCACCTCCATTCCCTCAACCAATAGCTTTCTTGTAGCAGAACTAATGCCTGTGAGGAAAAGATTGCAGGGTCCTCAGTATGGCATTTTCACCAGCTGCATAAAAAAGGGAAAGGGGAGTGCAAGTGATGGAAACTGTTGTCAGATGATAGCTGTTTTCCTCATGAAAAGGAAAACACAATTTTCAGGATCAACTGAGGACACTTGCTGGACAAGCTAGATCACAGGATTTGTGAAATCACAGGCCAGGGCTTGGGGCAGAAAGGAGGAAAGGGAGATGGAAGGGGCAATGCCTGAGAGTACCAAAAATGAGAGGAGTTTGGGAGAAAGGTAATGACAGACTCTGGGCAGAGAGAGATGTCTGTGAGGATGAGCAGGCTTGATGATGGTGAAGCCCAGCTGCTTCCATGTATCTTGTCATGTATTCCAGTCTTGCACCTGACCTCTGGACCATAGTCCAGAGTGTTGTATGCATGCTTAGTGAAGCTCCATTTAACATCCATGAAGAAACCATGTAGTCTGTCAGGCTTTGCACTGTGGCGCATAGCCCTTTTTATTCACACAGGCACACCAGGCTGCATAGCAGCAGGCTATTTGTGACCTTCTGACAGTCAGAGAAGTTGTATCAAATGAAATTGCTGATGCCGAAATCTCTGATGGCCACCATATGGGGATAGAGGAAGTTCCTGATGGTATCACACACTTTTATTACAGTGGCCATGACAGCAGATTTCCTCACTGCAGAGCAATTTGCCGATGAGCCTAGGAGCCAAGAATGCATAGAGCCTAGTGGGCAATGGGTACTCTTTACACGCTAGAAGAGCAGTTATAGATACGGCAGGACTTTCAGCGCATAACGGTGAGGATGATACTGAGTTTTGTTGCAGAGCTAAGCATGGAGAAACTAGGACTACTGCTGTCCTATGGAGGAAAATATGGTCCCATGAGTGCCTATTGATCTCAGTGTCTCTTTCAGTATGGGCTTCAAAGGCAGAGAGGTAGGTCAATAACAGGCACTTCTGAAACCCCTCACTCATGCATTTAAAAATAAAAAAGAAAAGAATGAAAGAAACCCAACACATGTTTTGCACAGCTAAACAGCATCATTTGGGGAAAAGATGACACCATTTCCTGCCTGCATGGAAAGCCAGGGCCAAATTCAGGCCAAGGAGAGGGGAACTGCCTAAACTACCCTGTAGGAAATGCTAAAATTCTGAACCGTGTTCAAACATCTAACTCAATACTGCAGAGCATTGCCTAATCCCAGGAGCATCTCCAAGAACTGAGTGCCTATGTCCATGCAGGAACATAGGACCAGCGACACAATTTCATCTCTATTTTATGCAATTAATTTCCTTGAGACTCAAAACTGACTCTTCAGTGCATCTCACCCCCATCACTGCTGCTTATGCATTTTGCTCTGAGTCTTGAGAATGGAAAATAAGTGAGCAACCATTGTATCCTGAGAAAGCTGCTTTCTGATCCAACCACCGCATCAGGTTCCCATTACTCTGACACCATCAGTCTCGCATTTGTTCACTTGCAGGGAAGACCCTCAGTGAGAATGACTGAGAGGATGGGTTTGATGGCTCAGAAACCGCTCCAGAAAGTGAACACTGTGACCTGAGTTCAAAAAGACCTAAACCCCAGACCAGGCAAGAGTTGCAGCCACTAAACTGCTGCAGTGTCTCATGTTTTTATGGGTCAATTGAACCATACAAGCACACAGACCCAACTAATAGCCAGCTCTCAGGTCCGAATGCAGTTTAGCACAACTTCTGGCCTACTCCTTTGTCATAATACTGCTCTTTGTCTGTGTATAGTATTTTAAGCACCTAAGGGATGTTACGCTCCAAGTCAGCAAGCTGATTTAGCTGACGCACAGGGGTGGTGGGTGGCTTCAAGAAACATGGCAGACTATTCACAAAGTAGACAACCTTAATTAAGGCCCTGTGAGTCGGCTTTTCTTGATTCAAATAGTATCTGAGCAGATTCAGATGTCTTTCTTAAATGCGGTAGCAGTATATTATCTGTGTCTCTTCATATTTTGCTAAACTTCATTCAAGATTCTGAGAGCACTTAGGATTCACAGGAATCAAAGTAACTTACCTTTACTGTGTCCTCTCCCAATTCTGAGAAATGCTACCATTAATTAAAGTGAATTCCTGACAATGTATCCTACATAGGACAAATCTTATTTTAAAAATGTAGAAGAACAGACAAAAATTGCATATTAGTAGCTATATTTTAAACCAAAAAAAAAATCTTCACATAATAAATACATCTTATGCACATTAACTTCAAATTTACTTCAGAAAGCTATTTACAATATAAATAATTATAAATGGGAACACTTTGCAAGATATTGTTGACATAGCTAAATTGTGTTTCCTACATTACATTCCAAAGGAAAACTTCAAATTACAGATGTTATGCTACAATGTCACTAGACCTTATACATTGCAAGGCATGGGATTTGAAACACTGGCAATCGGTGTCTTTTTTTCCATAAATATAACCCGTTGGTTTAAAGGAAACATGAAATGCTTCATTATGTCTCAAGTGCTTTTTTTGCTAGATAAATAGTTTTATGCATTGAAAGATCTACCTTGGGAAAAAGTTGCAGTGCCTTAAAAGTACTTTTTCCAATAGACTTTATTTTCTTAGAGATGTAAGGATGCCAACATTTTATAAGTGAGCAAGATTATTTCTTGCATTTCTAATCTTCCCACTGTATCGGTAGCTGAAAAGAAAAAAAAAATCATGCAGTCCAAATTGCAATAAATAAAAATGTTTTAAAATTGTCTTTTGAATCCTACAATAGGTAATCTTGAGAAATTCAATCTTGAGAAAGGGGAGTTAAATAGTGACTACAACCAGACAAAAAGCTTTGTTTCTTCCTGTATTTGATCTTGCCTTTCAAATACAGCTTCATAGATGGAGTCATAAATTACCTCTTTTCAGAAAGGGATGTATTCCTAGCAACTCAGAGCCAGATTTATCCACAGAGTTTTTGTATACATAAGTTAAATGCCACAGTGAAGTTTAACCTCACAACATATTTTTTTTTCACTAATAAATGCTCTAAGGAAATATGAAATGGAGTCACACTAGTGCTCTATCCACTCTGAACAGAAGACTATTTAATTTTTTGGCCTTCAGAATAACAGCTAAACCCTCAGCTACACCTCTGGTAGGCTTTACTAACACCAAACTGAAGGGTTATAATAAAAACTGGAGGGTTTTTTGGTTTGTTTTTTCTGTTGTTGGTTTTTGGGTTTTCTCAGTGCACAGAGCTGAAATATTTAAACCTCAATACTAACTGCAAATAAAGTAAAATAGGTCCTCCTCCGCACTGTGGAGGTATCTAGAGTTAATCCAGTATACCTACAGGAAAGCATGTTCATCCACCATTGTTCCTAATAACAAAGCCTGTATTGCCTTAAGACCCTTAGGTGTTTTCAGTAAACTTGCAAATCATGGAGAGACCAGAGCCTGAATCCATTTACTACCAGACATTAACTATAGCCACCTTAAAATAGACATAGCTAGGTCTGATCCTGGAACTGTATGCTATAATCCCCATTATATACAGCTTTGTATGCAGAACGTCTGAAACCAATGTGTGTGCTATAGCTTTGTTCCTTGACTGAAAGGTTAACTGACCTTTGGAGTAGCCAGTCTGATGTTCTGGGGTGGCTGCACCTCTTCCAGAAATGCTATGTGACCTTTTATTTTTTCCAGCTCACTCAGGATGTTCACATAAATGAACATATGGTGGTTGACATACTTAGGGACATTAATGAATAAATGCTGCACATCCAGAGATAAAAACAAGATTCAGATTAGAGTGATTAAAAGAATTTAAAAGAGCAAAATTTCACTGTGTAACCTATGGCAGTGTTGTGGACACATCAGCAAAAGCCATTCAAAGCTTAAGAAATACTTCTGGGGCTCTTCAGTGCAGGGAGATGCACTCATTTTTTCAAAGCACGTATAAATAACCTCTATTACAGAAACACAGCCATTACAGCTATTACCTTCCATAGCTTCCATACTCACATCTTGAGATTTTTAAAAAAATAAATAAATTACAAACCCCAAACCTATTGACACTTCACAAGAAGTCAGCTTTTTTGCCCTTACATATATTAAGTAGTAGCTTACTCCACAAATATTCCCATTTGAGTCAATGGGACAAATTGCTGAGTAAGGTTCTTCTATTTTAACAATTGCTTTGCAAATTTGTCCAAAATTACAAACTCCATGCCCCTGGGCTGCGATTTTGTATAGAGGGGTTTTTTGCTTCTTTAAATAAGACATATATCAAAATCATAATGCATAAAAATCATAACACACCATCCACTGATATCAGTAAGAAATGGTTTGAAGGACCTGTGGTCACTCTGTATTTGGAGTAGCTACAAAATATTAATTTGGTGTTAATAGCAAAACAGTATTATTTCAGAGAAATGATACAACACAGCAGTTTATATTGTTTCTGTTCCAAAACACAACCTACATACCTCATTTGAAGTGGTAACCTTTAGCTAATGTGATACATTGGAAATATATTTGGTAGAAATGCCTTGCATTTTTCAGTTTTGCAAAATATCTCATCTTATCTGATTTAGAAAACAAAGAAACAAAAAAAAGAAGATGATATCCTTGAAGGATACTAAATGAAAAGTTGAATTAAATAAATATATACTAGAAAAAATAAGCTTTATACCATATTGAAAAGTACATGTAATATGAGCTGCAGTGATATTATATGCTAGAATTAAGATTGCAAACTTGCTTTCATGTAGCATGCGGAGTCTAAGTCTACATTTAATGATTTCTGTCAATTGAGAAGAAATTCCTGGCTATCTAAAGAAGCAAGATGGCAAATTAGCTGACAAAAGGCATCTATCTCTAGCAGGTTGTACTGAAGTGCTAAGGAGTGCCAGTTGCTGGAATCCCATGAGAAGAGCGAGCATCAGCCTTTGCTTGTAGCACAATGTGGCTGCATGTACAGACTGCTGTACTGATATATTCCATTCATTACAGCGCATTTTTTTACATTTTTCATTGTTGTGGACTGGAACTATTGAAAATAGGATCAATAACTACAGGTTGGGAAGTTTTATTTCAATATCACAATAGATAATAATGGGGAGTTTTTATTGCATAGCACACTGGCTTTTTTTCCTAGGTGAAATCATATAGAGTATAAGCATCTTATATTGTACCTGGTTTTTTTTTTGAAAGTGCAGAATGCGAATACAACCGTGCCCAAACTGTGGTCTCCTGACTGCTTGTGGCCATTAGATGATAGCCAGGGAACTGCAGCTGGTCTGCAGAACTCTATTAACTTCTAATGAGAAGATTGATAACAAGAGTGCTTGGTGATCCCAAGAAACTTGAGTGCTGACAAATTCCCATTCATCCAAACTGTTTAGGAAACTCTTCTGTAATACAAAATAATATTGACACTTAGACTTATTTTTATATGTACTAGTAGGGATAATATGATACCATGTACCTCTACTCTAATTCGCTTTGCAAATTGTATTTTAATACTGTACAATGAGACTCCAAATACAAGTTTATTCATATTATTCATAGGAATAAGTGAAATAAATATGTATCCAGAACTAGATTTATCAAAAATACTTTTTCATTCCTATGCTTTAGGAATATATACAATTGTTGGGCTGAAAGAAGTCCATTTTGGTCCATTCCTTCCTCTGAGTTAACAGTTGTCAATGTTTTACTTCCCCTCAATTATTTGTCTTGCTTTTATCTTAAAACAAACAAACAAACAAAAATCTCTAGCTGCTTCTCTTTATGACCTTTATTGTTCATTTGGCAGTTAGTCAAATAAACTTCTTGCCAAATCATTTTGTTCTCATTTTGCCTTGGCTAACATTCAATGCCCTGTCTCTCATTTCTGCCACTAGTTCAAATAGTTTTAGACCATTATTTATATCTCCTCCGTGCAGAGCTTGGTGCACACCAGTGACATTTTCCCTTTCTCTTTTCCCTTGCAAAGATGACAGACCCAGTTTATTTAAAGTTTTTATTAGATCTTTCAGTCTCTTTATCTTTTGCTGAGCTCTGCTCCACCTTTTCTATTATGAGGTTTAGATAATAAAGACCAGACTGTGTTGCCCTTCCTTGTGTTCAACGTACATTTCATCAGGAGTGATCACACTGCAGTCAACAAAGATTGCTTATGGAGTAAGGTACTACTCAATTCAACATTCACAATCTGCCTTGGAGTGATCAGGACTATACACAATATTCCAAGTTCAGAGAGGTAATTTCCTCTGCTTTCAAGTACATCTCTACTTACGTGGCTTAGAATGTTATTATTTAGCTTTTGCTTCTGATTAGTTTTATTTGAAAATAGATATTTTTAACCCACCCATAGCATGCTGGTTTATATTTAGTCCCATTGATGACTCAGTCCCATATGTCGAGCTTCTTAATGTTACAAATGAAGCTAGACTTAGTGCTGATCTCATTTTAGTAACCACAAGTCCCCTTAACTCCACATTGGTGTAATAGGGAGCAGTGGTCCTGCTCCCATGGCAGTCAACTTTGAGACTTCATATAAATGCCATACAAAGAAGGACAGGTCTACCAATTGTGCCTACAAATGCCCTATTTTACTCTTTTTAGCATATGCTTTTTATTTACTCTTTTCCAAACAATTAGTGTCTCTTTGTTCATGAGATTATTAAAAATTGCAAAACGTTTCTCTGCCTCTTTTGATGTCTTCTATGTCTAGGACAGGCCCCGATAACATCAGCATTCTTAAGACAACTGAATTTCTTGGAACCCTGACTTTCCTCAGTATTTTTTAATGAACATATGACCAATTTTGATACCCGTAATATGTTTTGATATTCATTACATTTTCTGCTGCAAGTAAGAAAAGAATGCCTATCTCTTTTTCAAAGTTATACCTATTACTTCACTGTATGTCCGACAGAGCAGTTACAAATTTCTATACTTTCTTAATTTACTCCAAAACTTTATCAGAAGTAGGACAAACCACCATACAGTTTCTGTCTATTCTCATCTCTCATATTTTCACACTTATGCAATTGCATTTGCATTTTACAGCAAAATTTCTAGATTCTACTGAGTTCCTTCTGTGTTTCAAATTAATACTTCATTATTCAGCCACTTAGAACCACTTTTCCTGTTTTTATAATATTACTAAATGGCATACATAGCTATAGGGTTAAATGTGTTTATCTTGGACCACTCCTAGTTCCAGCCTATTCTCCCCATTTCTCCTGACAATTTCCTTTCATTTCACTCCACTACCCACCTTGTGCAACCTTGCAAAAATATGAGGACAATCTCCCATCTCTACATCAAGACAACCAAGCCCTATGTGTTTCTCAAAAGTACACTGAGAAAGGCCCTCTTTCTTTTAAATACAGTAGAAGTAAATACTTGATTGTACTAATCATAAGGATACTGCTCATTTGACTCCTTTCAAATCAAGCATGTGTAAATAACTATGCATGTGAGTACACAAGGAAATAACAATTTGAGTTCTCTCTTCTTTCTCCCCTTTTTGATTTTTGTATTGGTTAGCCATGGATGCTTTATACCATGGAGCAGCATAACATACTTGGCCATTAGGGAATAAACAGATCACCAGAAGTACACTTTTTGTTGTGTATTTCAAAGGAACACATTCCAACTTTCCGCATAAAAAGAGTGCATAGCAGTTTTGTTGGCTGGGACCTGTGGTGCACATGCAGTTCAGAAGGGCTGCCCTTGGCAGTGTTTCCAAACAGCCAGCTCTTACACAATGCACACAAATTGCTCTGCTATCTGCCCCAAGCACTCCCTGCCTAGACCTTTTCCATCCTTCTCATCTTGCATGGCACCAATGTTGAGTTTAGCTCCACTCACTCTAACCTGCATGCCAATGCATTTTTATTTTTAAAAAGTAATGTGTGTTAACTAATTTAGCCCCTCAAACCTTAGATTATTCTTTGTAGTGCACTGTGGTATATCAAATGCTGGTAACGACAAGGGCATGAAAACATATAGTATCTTCCAATTAGATCTCAAAGGTTACTTTTTAAAGCACAGAAGTTTTTAGAAAAAAGTGTCAGCTTCCATTGGTTATTATAACAGATGTTCCCTTGTGTCCTTGTGCTGGATCTTGCTGCATCCTTAAGTGAGAAGTCACATCAAAGTGTGATCCATTACAGCCTAGTGAATAGTTTCTAATGGTTTCAGTGTCATATAGATGCTCCAGGGCATATCCAGTTAATGTGTAAGAATGCTTATCAAAGTACTGCCTGTGGGAGCTGTAATAATTTGGAGAGGCTGCTGGGTGATCCCCTGGGGTTTGATGAGGGGACACATCTGAATGCAGGTAGTCTTTTGCTAGTACCAAACTAGATTTTGATATTCGGTCAGAATTAGGGCTGCTTATCCTAGACAATGTTGTGGGGCTGTTGTCATAGTCATTTTCATGTGGGCTCATGATCTTTCCATCTCGTTGCTGGATGTGTTCACAGGGAGGAGTGTTGGCAACCATCGGGACGCGGCAGACATCCCCTGCCAACTGCTGCTGAGGGTAATTTGCAAAACAGATAGCATGCTTCTTCCCTGTGCCATTAATGGAGATCAGTGGATCAGGAGTCGTTTTCCGCAGTTGTAGTCTGTTTTCTTCCTCTTTAATCATTTGCTGGGTGGCTCTTATAAGAGTTTCAATTTTGCTAGGTTCGTGTGGACTGCTTTGATATTGCTCAGCACGGTATCGGTCACCTGATTCACTGGCAGAGCCAGGATCAGGTGAGCTAACAACACTGTCCTCATCCCAGTGTCCTCTCCCTAGGAAAGATAGAAAGGAGACAAGCATTGAGATTGAAGGAGGCAAGCAATCTTAAAGAACAAGTACCCTGAATCTTATTTTACAGACAGAAAACCAAGACAGAGGCAAGTGACTCATAACAAAGTCACCAAAAATGACTGTGGTAGACCGCTTGCTTTTCAGTGACAACCTCTTGTTTCCAATGTCTGCACATGGAACAAGTGACCTAGCTGAAAATATACGAAGCAGAGGTCTAAGCACCTCAACACAGAAATCCAGTGCCACCTGAGATGCTCTAGGGTAACCAAGCTTCTGCACAGGCCCAGCAGGTATGGCACCAACTCTACAGGAACTCTATGTCTTCTGGAGCAGCTAGAGGCTAGGCAGGGTACTATAGGGCATGTCAAAGTGCCCTCAGCACTGACCTTCAGGCCCTGACCCCTCACTACCTCTTTGTGTCAACAAAGTCTGAGTGAATTGGTACCATGATGAAAACAAAAATCTCAAGGAATTACAAATGTACATCATTCCAACGTATCTTCTGAGGCCTTTCCAGGAGCTAAAACATAAAGACAGCATTGTGGAATAGCTTGTGGCTCTATAGTGACTTTATGCAGGTTACACAACAATAAATAAACACAGGTAAGGAAGTAGTTCTTTAGAAGCATAAGAACCCATAGCTATTAAACAGGGTTACTGTACAAATGCGATGTCATATCCCAACACATAAATATTTGCCATATAAAACTTTTAGAATGGGAAAATATAACTGTATTTGAACCTCTCTTTAAAAAATAAGGCCCACAGACATATCAGAGAAGGTGTTCAGCTTGCATATATCTGAAAGCACAGAATCAGACCTGTCAAACCTCACTAGGAAGAAAGCGAGTGAACCCTAAACCTGAACAACCAACTAGGGCCACACGATAATAAAGTGCTTGATAAAGGATTTGCTGAGATACATACCTGCAGGAGGGCATGCGTTGGACTTACACAAATTACTTAACGATGCCTTTGCCTCAGCACATGCAAAGTCCTCTTTGGAGATGAGGCCCATTGGGTTGGTTGACCGGACTCCTCCAAGGAAACCCATTTTCAGACTAGCACGGTTTCCCCTGCTCTGCGTTTGATCAAGGCATACAGATCTGCCCAGCTACCACTGTGTGGCAGAGTTCATGGCAAAAATCAGTGATGGGCTTTTATCATAAACGTATCCTGCCATTTGTTGGTGGAAGTACTACACTGTTCAATACTCATGAGCATAAATTTATCCTTCACACCCTTGTAAGATCTGGACCCAAAACACCAGGGCCTGGAGCTGGAAGGGAGCTCCAGCCATCCACGCACACAATAGGTCCAGCACACCATGACACACTGTGGAGCTGGTTGGCCGCAGCACTAAACCATATGCTCAGCTTGTCTCACTGCACAGACCATATCTGCAGTGTTCCAAACTTCCTGAGCATGACCAGAAATGCATGGATTCATGTCCAATATCCAGGGCCTGTCGTACTGGTCAGCTAATTCGCATTATCGTAAGGTGACTCCGAGCCAGGACTACCAGAAGATACATTAAAAGAACAGAAAAGGAAGCAAATATTTTCTGCCCAAAGAAACTGCTCTGACAGCAACATTCACATAGTATTGTCAAAAGGATTTTCATTTGTGAAAGGCCAAGGTTTGAAACTGCCTAAATCTAAATGAAAATGTCACATTTGCAAAGGAAGATGAGATGTTTCTCTCCTCAACTAAGGCCAACATGTGAGGTTTTACCCTCAAAACTACATGCAGACTGAAGGCCTATTGAAATACATAAGACTTGATACAACAAAGAAAATAACTACAGCACCTGGAATTACAACACCACCAAGGAACAAACTAAAATCAAATTATATTAACCATTTGCATTGATTAGCCTTGATAAAGGTGTGGAATAAACACTTTTGTATTTGTACCTCCGTATGGTATTCCTACATTACTATCTTTCTGTGCTCAGCAAGAATTACCATGCATGAAATTTCCCAGCAAAATCATCATACTTTGCTCAATTCTTTTCTTTTTTTGGAGAAAAGAAAGCTAGAGAAACAAGCATGACGGACGTACAGAAGAGACACAAGGAAGGAGGTGTGTTCTCACAGGGAAAATGGAGAACTGTCCTCTTCAAAATTTAGGGCTCCCTTTGTTTCCTCATTTTTCCACTGATTGTATTTCTTAGAACTTGCTATTTAATCATATTTCTAATCTCAATAGAATTTTCCTCGGATTGGAGTGAAATAGTGCAGTTCTTTTTTATTTCCAAATTCTCATTCTGCAAGTCACTGGAGTGGTATTAATGTAATTAGCTTTTATGAGTTCTTTAGATACAACCTATATTTTAAAAGATTATTTTAGTAGAAAAGCATTTTTTTATTTAAATTTATTATATATATATATAAATATAAAAAAACAATTTTCAATTAAAAAAATTAAATTAACTATCCTTACAACCTTAAACTCTGACTTTTGGGTCAGCTGTGGTCCTTCATCTCTCAGCCTACCCTTTAAACCCGAGGAGCTTCAGATTTTTCCAAACCCAAGATCAGTCTTTCACCGTGATTTTTTTATTAGCTTCAGCCTCTGATGATGTGCTACTGCATGGAGTTTGCAACCTGCCAGACACCAAGCAAGGCTTCAGACTTGGTGCTAAAAGGGTGAAGAAACTCCAATTAGCTAAAAATTATTGGTGGGGGTAAATGTCTGAAACCAAAAGCAAATGTTAATTTGAATTGCCAATTTTAAATAAAAATAAACAGCAAATCTTTCAGAATCTAGTAATATCCAGTTGGATATTAATGAAGAAAAAATTAATGTGGAGAACAATTTCTCCAAAGACTTTAAAGATTTTTTAATATCTAGCTTGGATGTAGCTCTAATTTTTTGCTAAAGATATTCCACCCAAATCAGTTTGATCTTCAGTCAAATAAATAACACATTTCTATCAAGTGTATCATTTTGTTTATATTTTTAAGATTACCCTTAAAACCTCACCAGTCGGATATTTCCACTTTAATTTCACAGATTAAAAAAATATATAACAAAATTATATTTTGCTGCATATAAGCCAGACCATCAAACTCAACTTGAATTTTAAGCATTCCTCATCTCCATAGATGTGATCTCTGAGACCAAGACATATATCAAAAGCCTCTCTCAATTTCTGCCTCTCACATAAACAGCTGCATGTTTGTGTTGCGTTGCTCTGTCGGAGATGGTGCCTTGTTTTCTCTTACCATGAATCCTGTGCACTGACGTTATGTGGGGCATACTGTTCTCATATGCTTCTCTGCTCTCTGGGGATGACTTAGTCAGAGGCAATGCTGAACGAGAACCCCACCAGCTCTCCCTTCCTGGCTGCGGTGTGCCGAGGAAATACCGGCCAGCTTCACATCTGCCGCCTTCACAGGCCTGAGTATGGAAATGTCTGTCATCAGTCAGCCTGGAGTGGTCGAGTGCAAAACCGTAGCAGAGCGCACTGCGGTCTGAGTACTGTCTGTAGGCACAGGAGACATCATGGTGCTGGGAGCTCGGTCTGTCTGTGGGCTCCAGTAGCTGGGGAGAAGCTGTATCGGTCAGGGGGCTCCCACCCCACTGGCTCTCGTGGTCAGACTCGGATCTCTCAGTGTGAAACCCAGAATACTGCAAAACAGGAGAAGCAACAGGGAAATTACTACGCCTGGGTGAAATCTGCAAGTAATGGCACGGGAAAGAGAAAGCATGTATGTGATAGGGTGATTTTTGCGAGCGTGCCCACATGTCTGCACCTTCTGATTGGGCTCCTAGTCCTTTCCTGTACAACACTCGGTAATGAGCTCACAGATGACAGCACAGACCTCATGAAAGCCTAAAACATCCCATGTCGACCCTTAATAGCCATCTCCTTTATGATGTGTAATATTAAGTTCAGCAACATCAATGTCACAATTCAATATTTTTTTAATATGTCCAGGTTTTTCCTATTGCTTTGAAAGCTAGCGCTTGTGCTCAGCAACGGTGCTCAAATGCTCTTCAGCAAAACGCTTTCAAAAGGGACTGAAATAAGACCGCTCTGGAGCATTCTCGCATGTCAAATTGAAACTGAATGTATTTCAAATTCTTTTTCTAAGGGTTCTCTCTCTTTTTCTCATCTTTCGTTTGTTGTTGGGGTTTTTTTCTTACCTGAAGTGGTATCTTTGTACTTCTTTCCTCCTATTAGTAAGGAAAAGAAAGCCTCCTGTAGATCCTGGGACTACCAACACTCCTACAGAAAAAAGCTCTGAAGTGATGGCAGATTGGCAGGAAGGTAAAAATCACAGCTCTGTTGCAACATGAGAGCAAGGAAAATCTAGAAACTGTTTGCCAGAAAAGGTGACTGCTAGCCAAAGCAGGCAGAGTTGGCATTCGGCACCCTCACTTAAGCTTTCCCAACACGGAAGAAGCAAGTAGCAGGCAGTTGGAAAAGCAGAGCATGAGCATTTGTTTAGAGAGAAGTAAGGGTTAAGTTAAATGTCACAGATTTCTAGATATTCATAATGAATATTTCAAATTTTTAGATACTTTTTGGGAAAGGAGAGAAAAAAAAAAGATAAAGAATGCTTATTAAACCTCCTAGGATTTAGCTATCTCGTTTTTAAATCTTTTTATTTATTGGAACTGTCAAACTTCATGGAACATCTTTAAATCAATTTCACCCATGATTACAGATTGGGATGAGACCAAAGCTGTACATGCTCGCCTCTTCACTACTGCACACTCATGTCACAAATCAATGTATTACAACATGAAACCTTGGAATTCTCCCATTCCATCACTCACCTTCCAGATGCCCACTATGCGTTTTCTTTGAATAGGCATTAGGCCTCTCCTGAAAACGTAAGCCTACCTTCCTTTTCATTAGATTGAGTTGCTATGAAACTCCTCATTATCAGCCAGGATCAAGGTTTTATGCACTTACCAATCGAAAGTACTGACCAGATGTTTGACTTACAGAAACTTAAACCATCTGTGCAACACCAGTAGTGGTTTTGGCATTTAATTGAGTATTTCTTCAGTATTCCAGTTTATATTTGTGAATACTGTTTGTTAACATGGTAGGCTATTTAAAGGAAAGAAAGAAAGGGTCATGGCTTTGGGGAGCTTGATTATATTTTGTTATTAGTTGTCAGAGAAATACCTGTAGGCAAAAAGCCTGCCAGTGAATATGGAGGAGGTCAGCAAGTTAGTACTACCATACTCATTGCACAGTTTTAGAGATGAAAGGATAAACTGATTTTGCATGGAGGTAAGATAGTTTCAGAGGCAAAAAAGAGTTATTTTAAATGCCAGTAGCTCAACACACATTAACTAGGAACTTTATTCAGCCATCACAGTGTTATGTGACCAACTGGAATGTCTAACTCTTCCATTACCCTTTCAGATCTGATGTCTTCAAACTGCTTTGTCACAAAGATATCTCTATAAATACAAAGTGAGTTACTGTAAACTTTTTAACAAAAGCATATAAATCAAATTAAGTTTCCAATAAAAAAATAGAAATTATTAACAAGATTTTGACTATTACATTTTAGTTAAAATGGAAATTCACAAAAGGAAAAATATTTTTGTACCTGTTCTTAATTTATTTTTAGCACTTTTTTTTATTTGACTTCTACAAACTGGGTTTTTTAAATTTAAAAAGCTGAAATATAAGATATTATCAGCCTATATGTAAGTAGAAAAAAGTTTTAAGTTAATTTATTTTCTTATTAAAAACAAAACTCATAGCACATTTTTCTTTCATGAGGAAGACAAGGAAAATCAATTTCCAATAATATTATAATGATATTCCTTTTTTTTTTGTACAGTTTATGATTATAAGAAACATCAGAGATTCTTCCAAACTAAAAATCCTTAATTTCATTTAGCTTTAATAGATATTCTCTTATTAGTTTTCTGTTTCTAAGGACACCTCAGGGTCAATACAGCTTCTCTTGAAGGGAATTTCTCCATTTAACTGAAAACTTGCTCAGTTTTTTTTTATTTTTAACCTAACCACAAAGGATTCAATTGCACAGCATTCATGCACTTCTTTAAAAGAAAGGGAAATATTTTCAAAGTACACGTGTTCAGTATATGAGAAATGCACCATGTAATGTCAAGTAACCATGTAGTCAAGAGCAACAATACTTCATGCATATTCTTTGTACTTGATGTAAATGATGATTATTTGAGATCTGACCCATAGCAGCTGCTAGGCCATGGACGGAATTACATTAGCACAGTGAATTATTTGTGGCACACATCGTCTACCAAGGTTTGATATGACTGCTCACCCTTAAGGTACAACATAAGCAGACATAGGCCAAAAATATGTCTAATTCCCTCCAAAGCTAATCACATCTCTATTTGGCATCACAGAGCTGCCTCCACCACTGCGGCCCTACCATTGCCTCTTCTGGGAATCTGATGTTGACAGGTGGAGACTCCAAATATGGGTATGTGTGACATGTTGACAGGGGGAGCAATGAAAGGATGATCAGAGATACTGCCTTACTGAAATGAGAGCGGAAACACTATCTCTCAAGTCAGAATTACACTCCCATATGTCAAGTGATGAAAGACCATAGAAAATGGAATCAGATTTAACGAAAATGATGGCCAAATAAAATTACTGAAAATATATAGCTTTTTCAGTCCTGGTCCTGCCTCACCAGAAACATTTTCCTTTCTGCTAATTTTTGCCTTCTGACTCCTATCAGTCAGGTTTTATTATTTTGGGGTTTTTGACAAAAGTTTGACCAGCAGACAGAAGTTAAACATGATAAAGAACTTCAGATAGGCAACATCTGAAATCCCTTTGTGATTTCTGAATTGTCTTCTGGCATAAACAACAATGATAAATAAATTAAATGATCCTCCAGCTGGTTCCTGGAAACGGAGTTGCCATCTCCAGATACAAGAAATGCCTTCCAGAGTGCTAATCCAGCGTACCATAGCAGTAAGAGCACACCAGCAGGATTAGGACTGGTGTAGAAAGGGGCTATAGGCCACCACTGACACTATTTCCACCCCAAGAAAAACTTTGTGATGGCCAAAGGGGCAAGGAAATTAGAAAATATAAATTCCATGTCAAAGAAAAGCTTGCTTTACAGGAGTCCATAGAATTGTATTAGGCCAGTAGACAATTTAATATTTCTCTGGTGATTTTATTTTGCCTGACCTTCCTTCCATTCCTACAGGTGTCTCACTGGCCTGAGCCCATGTCCTGTCATAAGCAGCAACATCAGCCTGCTCCACACACTGTGCCAGATGTTCAAACAATAGATGTTATAGATATTTGATTTTCTGGCAACCTACTCAGGTTTTTATCATTATAAACATTAAATATATAGTGAAACCCTCTCAGAGTTCTCTTTTCCATGAAAAACTTTCACTGCATCAGCATTAACAGCTTTCCTCTTGATTTGTGTCTTAACCATGAGAAAAAAAATCACAGATGCTGGCTGCATTGTACTACGAACATATGCATGCTTTTAAATCACTTTTATCTTACTTTTTACTAATGTAATCCTGAAATGTAAAATACATTCTTTTTGCATTCACTATTATAGGCAGAACAGATGGTGAAAAGGCTTAGATTAAAGTAATACAGCATGTCCATTAAAATAACCCCCACTGCTGGTGACTCTTCACCAGATCAGGAGTTATGTTTACTATAAAAAGAGAGGTTTGCTTTGCTTTTGAATACACTGGGAGTTGCCAAGGCTTTAGTCTACAGGCAGAAATGGAAAAAAAAACCAAACCAACAAACAAAAAAATAGGCTGACTAGAATTCAGCCTGATATGATCAAATAGAAGTGGACAGCAGAATTAATCCAGATTATCTGTTTAAAGGAGCTATAGAATCAATTTACCTCCAAAATCAGGTGCATTAATAGACACATACTAGAGAAGGCTCTTACTTCCAAAAACTCCTGTGTGGTGTAGCACATACCAAAGCCTCCATCCAAGAGCTCTTGGGTACATCCTTACTTGTATACGTGCATTCCTTTTATATATATATATATATATATATATATATGTATAAAATATATTATATTTACCCAAGAAATAAGATGAGATATGAATCAATAAACTTTTTTTTTATCCAGATCTGACCAATAAACATTTCCATTAGAGGCAGACAACAGACAATTTTAAATATTTTCTTTAAACAATCATTATTAATGGGAGACTAAACTCCAAAGTGGTTGTTCAGATAATCTCAATTAAAATGTTTTTCCAATCTTGTTGTTATTTCCTTTGTACAGAATAAATGAGGTCCAGGGCTAGCTTTTGGGAACACAAAATAAATGAGGTCCAGGGGTAGATTTTGGGAGCCCCTCACAATGATTATTATTATGGGGGAAGACTACACACATCTTTTAACCAACTCAGAATTTTCCTTTTTCCGCAAAACCCTATCAAGCCTTCATCTTTCTTGTTTCTTCGCCTCTTGGCTGTCCACCTCCCTGGTAGGACAGGACTAGAAGAGCCCTGTTCAAAGTGTCTGGACAAATCCTACAGCTGTGTCATGAATTTTGGTTTGCTCTCCTCTCTGCTGGCCTTTCCCCTGTCTGGGGCTGGTTTCACAGAACCCAGTAGCCCACTGTACTAATGTCAGTCAGTGCTAATCATATGCTGACTGATGTCTCCAATTTAATAAACTCTAATTTTGCTTAAAGAGCCTATAAGGGCCATATTGCACCATGTCTGCTTTTGCATAAGATTTGAGGAAAAAAATATTAATGTTGTCTTAGGTGACCAAAGCATCTGCATTTTGCTCTAGTGGTAAACATTCAGCTGAAATTTATTAACCTGGTTTTCATACAGTTCACATCTCATGTAGCTATCCTAGGGGCACACAGCTGGAAATGGAGAGGCTTCTCAGTCATCACCCAGTAAAGCATATGACTCTCTTTTCTCTTCAAGACTGAAGCAAAGTAAGTGGTAAGGTGAAAAGAAAGAAAAAAAGAGGAATTAAAAAAAAAAAAGGAAAGTATGTACATTTAAAATTACCTAGGTGCCCTTAACTTTAAGAAATACATTGCCCACTGCCATTATTTTACCAACAAACTTCCTGCTTCCTTCATCCACTAAAATCCAGGCTCCTGTGTAAGCCAAAATCTGCGACTTCATCTTTCAGTCATGGCTTTTGAGTCACACTCTGCTTCTCTGCAACTGACTGGCAAATTATGTAGGCTGGGGACTGAGGGACACAGGCCATGACACCTGCTGCATGTTCTTCACAGCAGCTCTTACTCTTTCAACAGTTTGTTCAGTGGTGGGGGAGGACGAGAGGGATGCAAAGCCAAGCTGCCAGTGTTGCTTGTGATGATGTGCTGCAATGAATGGTATGACTATTTTTCAAGATATTGGCAACTAGTACAGCTGGTTCTTTTTGAATTATGAAATCTGTGACTTTGCTACCAGGCAGCTGGTAATGAGGATACAAAATGAAACTGCAGACTAAACACCCTGAGCTGTCAGACAACAATCCCTGGTAAACCAACAGTCTCGACACTGCTAGTTCAGGGTTTTTTCTGGTGGCAGAGAGAATAAGGAGATACCGATGAAAGTCACATTTTCAGAAAGCAGATTGATGTGGGAGGATAACAGGTCTTCAGCTGGGATCATCCTGCTAGCAAGTGAGGACTTCTGAAAGGACTGTGTAAGGGGAGATGAAGGGTAATTTCAGCAAATCAAAGATAGTTATCTTAAAAATCTAATTCAGAATTAATTGTAGGGAAGTTTCCCAATTCTTTAAAGCAGTTTTATTACAATTGTCTGGTGTAACGCATTCAAGAGAAAGACTCTCCTTTAACAACCTACAGAAATGCATATGAACAAATGATTAAACAACCTCTGGCAAAATTAGATTCATAAAATTAAGAATCTGACTTCATACCTAGGCACTCGGTTAAATATTCCCTGTGCCAAAAGCAGATGTCATTTAACTGAAATTCTTACCGCCCGGTACTTTTGAGGGGAAAAAGAAAGAAAAAAAAGAAGTGATGTAGACACTTGGGCTCACATTGTACAGCCTTAGAGGTCAATTTAGAAAACATTGTGCCTGCAGAGAAACTGTAGTCATCAAGGTCATTTATCAGTTAAATATTGACCTGAACTCTTTAAAAATACATAGCTTTTAAATGTTACATCATGAAGGCATATATTTACATCCACTGTGCGGTGGCATAAGGGCAGTAAGACTTGCATCATTATTTAGTAAACATAATGGTTATTTTGACAAACAGATTTATTTGAGCTAAAGGGTTGACAATGTAAGTATGCAAGTGCTGTGGCATTCTCTGCAGAAATCAGTTGTGTTAATGTATTAGGTAGGCTCCAGTCCAGAGATCTAATCAAATTTGGTCCGTTCTCCAGGCAGGGACATGTTCCTTACACATTAGGCCTGAAAATGGAATCTGGGAAATTACAGTCCACTGATGCCAGTGGCCATGTCCTAGCGCTTTCTCCCTTTCAAAGCTTTGTACGTAGAAAAGCTTTCTTGTTCCCGTTCAGCGTTAGCTGGTTGCTTTCCCTCCTTAAAACTCAGTCCTCCTGACTAAGATTTCAGTATTAAACTGCTGTCAAACATCTGGCAGCTTTCTAGATATGCTGGAATTATCGAAGAGTAAGAAAAAGCAAGCTTTCTCAAATGGCAAAACTCACAATTCTCTCGAACCAAGTATTTCAAAACCAACATTTTCACTTTCTTTCTGTCCGCTCCTCATTAACTCTGAGCCCTGCACTGTTATTGTTGTTGATGATGATTTATTATGCATGCTGAAACATAAATGTTTCCAGCTTTTTAGAAACAGTTTAAAGAAATATATTCCTGCCTCCAGATCTTTTAACCTGTCATCCTTTATTCCCTTTCAGTAACATGTTCTTTGGCCCATTCTAATTACTTGGGTAAAATAGCAGTCAAAATCAAGATATTAAAAAAGATATTATTTTGGTTTTTAAAGGCAGCTACCTGTGGGTATGGTGATGTCCTTGATTTTGACTTTGTGCTCGAGAGGCGAGATTTGCTTCCCTTTCTATTATCCGTTATGGTCGGAGTTGTATTTGCGTAAGAGAATGCCGGCTTGGTAGCAGTGACCTGATCCAGGGAGAGCTGTAGTCCTTTATATTCAGTATCCCTATATAAAAGGCAAAAGTGAAAAAGAAACTCACTTCGTATCTTAATGGGAAACATTCCTTCCTTCTTAGTAGGGGGTGGAAACAAAACATATTTCTAAGGAAAAAATAAAACCATCCAGGGCAAGCCACTATATCCCCCTAATACATTTAAGTAGTATAGCTTACTAAACAATCGCACTATTTTTATATTGAAAATATGATTGCTTTTTGCATCCAACTGTTATCATGCTGATCTACTTTCTTCAGTAATAAAAAACAATGGGATTGAAATTTCTGAGATTTATATTACAGTTCTGCATTGGTCATATAGCTAAGCAGTAAATAGGATACATTTTCCTCAAAACTCTTTTAACTGTACAACTACAAACTTACCACATGTGTATGTGTGTTCATGCATGTGTGGGGGTGCACATAGCAGCCTACATAGATGACTAAATAAATTTAACATTTTTTTTTTTTTTTTTATGGAAAACACTTTTATTTTGAAGATATTTTTCATTGTTCACAAAATTTCAGGCAACTGGTGCAAATTTTTGAATGATTCCTCTTCTATGAGTCTTGTGAGTGTTTATTCCTCTCTTTTAAGTTTACCAGTCAGAGAAAACAGCTAAATAAACACAAATCTTCTGATTTAAATGGTCTGTCCCCCACTCACCAAATACTAGAGGTTTTCTGTGGGGAGCTAGATGCAATGGCAGTTTGTGATGTTCAGTGTTAGTTTCTTCAAGCTTTCTAATGAATACATAAAAGTAAGGATAACTGGCATTATTCACAATGTCTTACTGCGCATAACGAGGGCATATGCATTGGACTGCACCCCTCTGCACACATGTGCATGTCTGCTGATACCCGGGGGAGTAAGAAATGAGCTCTCCAGCTTTCATGTAGTCATACGGAACCTATTCTGACAATGATTTATTAAAAGACAGCAAAGCAAGAGTTTCTTCCTGACCTACCTACCTGGAGGAAAAGAGGAAGGATTCATAGCTTTTCTCTTCCTTTGTGATAATCAGCAGAAAAGTAAGAGAGCAAGGGAAAAATAATGCTTCTCTTATGCAGTCAAGGAGGCATATTCATTCACACATTACCCCATCTAAACCTAACTCATCCTTAATGAATTATATTAAGTCCAGCTTTAGCAAAAATATCTTGCTCTATAATTACACATATATCAATGTAAGCCATGAGAGTAACATTTTTAGAAAGGAACTGCACCACAACCTGAGCATAGCACAGCTTAGTACACTGGAATGCTTTCATATAAAAGTCAGGGACAGAAGGACAAACTTAATAAATCACTGAAATAAATGAAATAGGATGAATCTTTGAAAAGCCACAGATAAACCTGCACAACAGACAGATCTATTCATACCAGTCCTACACTAAAATGTTTTTTCACTTGATAAACAACAAACTTGTTGGTTGAAGAGGTTTAGGTTTTTTGGCAATGCGGGCAATGTGTATGTATCCATGTGTTATATATAAACACATGAAAATTCATCACTGACATTAGAACTGTGTTGACTACACTGTTTCCAGTCCATAGAAGACAGAGATTAGCCAAGTATAATCAATGATTTCTAATAAAAAAATTACTTCTTAATGAGGCCATTTCTTCAAACTTTGGCTTTAGTAGATATAGGCTTCTGCTAGAATATTTGCATTTCAAACATCCTGCCTGCAATGAAAGTACCTGAATATAGGGATTTGCTTTGGCCTATTTGACAGGTAAAGCTCATCCACATGTTTAGAAACCATCATTTTTTCCCGTGGTTAGCCTCCAGAATTTCTATCCAGACACCTTGACTCGACATGCAAAACATCTGTCTCCATAACTGAGTCCTACCAAATTATCTTTATGTTGTACAAAATGTCAGAAACAAAGGACGCCAATTAATCTTCATACTTTACTACTACAGTAGCATGACATATTATCAATAATCCTGAAAAAACTATCAGTCTCATCCTGATACACACATTCCCCCTGACTATTTGATTGTAAGAAAAGGAAGCCTCCTGTGGTCTCAGTGTCCAATGCAGCAAGTATTGCCTCCAGAAATGAAAATTAATCAAAACTAAGTAGGTAAGTTATATACAGCCTTAGGGATATGAGAAGGTTATTTCATTTTTTAACCTTCCAACCCTTTTGCCTCCCTGTTTGCTGGAGAACCTGAAGCTCTGCACTCCTGCCAGTACCCCTCCATCCCTGGTGTATGCAACCCTATAACAGTGTGCTGCTTTCTCATGTCAGTGGAAGAGTTTTAAAAAATTGGACGAAACACCACCCCAGCATTCAGACCACAGACTGCCACTCTAACACTACTTGCCTGCCGTTACAATCTGTGTAAGGGCCAAGCATTCAAATCACAGAGACTACACCATAAAATGCTTCTAGGTCACAGAAATCTAAAAAAACCCAGGCAAACGAGGCTGCCCAAAACCTTGCATGCCATTATCTGTTACTTTTCTAAGTCCTTGGTATCATTACAGTGAGGAGTCACCCTCCCAGACCACATATAAGAATAAACACCACAAGGTGGCATCTGCAGCCAGTTGCTTAGATGGCAACATCATTAAACAAAAGATAAGAAGTTGTTCTCGCTGCGAAATGCAAAGTTTCCCCTTAGAAAAAGAACACATCTGTACTCTCCTTGCAGATGAAACACCTGGACTTTTTTGCATCACCATCTCAACCTTATCCTAGCACAGCTACCCTTCAGAAGAGCCAAGATAGACACCAGAACACCAATAGCAACAGGCCAAGATAAATACCAGATTAAAAAAAATGCAAAGAAAACATGAGGGAAGGGTCCTGTGGTCTCAATGTCAGTTGCAGATGATGTTCCATCAAGAAATGAAAATGTTTGAGTATATCCATATGCACTATGAGGCAAAGGACTAGAGGAACCAGGGCTCCTAGTGGTACACAAACTACAGATGAAAATTCTGACAACTTCCTAGAGGAATTTATAAAACTTCCACCAACTGTGGAACTGTAATCTCCAGATTCCTGTTCTCAGGCACCTGAATCCTCTATTAAACAATCCCAGCAATGCAGTAGTACTGCATCTTGTGTTCTACATGCAATTTAAAAAAAGGTGGTGGATATGAGCCTCTTCCTCCAAGGTCCTCACCTTCAGGATCCCACAGGGATCCATACAATCTACATCTATCTACATGAGACTGCTGAGAGAGAGAGTGATACGGCATATGTTCAATTGCTAACAGTATGTTGCTGACAATCTACTATTTATCTCATTTTCTGATGCAACTATCATCACTATAAAACATCAGAATAACTACAGGAAATTAGCTCTTAAATGAAGAACAGATGGAATAAACTGAATCCAGACAAGACCAAAGTGATGCTTCTTTGCAAAGGAATACATATTGAAGACCTCCACCTTTTCATGATGGGAAACAGCCATTCTTTCCACAGTTGGATGGAAATTCTAGGTCCTCTTTGACTCCTCAGAAAACCTGGATGCAGATGCTTTTGGTAGTGTATGCTTCCAAAACTGTATTATTTCTCCTCTGCCTTGTCCCTCCCCCCAGTATGAGAATCTGGCCAGTATGGTCAATGTATCAAGCACCTACAGACTGGATTACCATGCTTCACTGTAAGTGAAAAGAAATCAGAAGAAAAAGTATAAAATCCTCTTGCTACAATATGTCGCTTCCCATTTTCATCTCAGATCTAACTCGCACAAGCATTTCCACTCTGTCCCATATCTCTGGCTCTTCCAACGCCCATTATAAAGCTTGAGCCTAATTTTGAGAGCACTTGTTGATGTAGTAGAGCTAGCATCATGAAAAAAAACAAGGATCAATGGCTGTACCAACTGCACTTCTCTGCAATAAAGCATCTGAAAGTTGAGTCCAAAGCATTTTTACTAAAGGGATCTAGCTATAATTAGCTGCATAGGTGGAGAAGGACAAAGGCTGAAGCAGAAAAGCATTTGGAAGAGGAAGGCAATCTGTTTGCTCACAACTTGGATGACAGCTGGGTCTGCAACACTTGTGTAAAGAGTTCTCATAATTCAGCTTTAAGAGACACTTCCTGCCACTACCATTGCCAAAATGTACAATATGAAACATGGTGGCAAGAACAGTCTGTCTAATGGAAGTTTGAGGAAGGGATAATGACTTATTAGCAGATAGACCCAAAAAAGTCTGGTAAGGGAGTATCAGAGTGCCACAAAACCTGAAATCTCAGCAAACAACAGCTTGCACAAATACGGCAACTGAATGTGTCGATAGAGCTCACCATAAAACTGAAGAAAATGAAAGGGGTTTTTATATGATCTCTTTGAAGGAAAAAAGATGAGGAAAGGGTGAGTCAGCATTGCTAAAATAATGTTGGGAAGACTGGAATTACTGGCAAAGGTCCCGTGGGCATGGTATGCCCCAAGACAAACTAAAACTGTACAGACAAGCCACGCTTTTTTGTAGTTGTGTTTCTTCAAGTAACACAATGAAGTCTGGAACTACTTTAACCAAAATCTAAAAGTACAAGTGAGACTAGACATTAGCATTAGAGAGCTAAAAGCATAAATAATTTTGAAGATATTTAGATTCCTACTTAAAGACAATGTTGGCTATGGGACAGAAAAGAACTTAAGCACTGAAAAACGCTTTCAAATAGAAAGAACAGTTCAAAAGGATGTATGCAGAAGAAGGACTAAAATAATGGCATCCATTAGTGAAGAATAAATATCCAGATTCAACCAAAATAATTTAAGGACAACCAGACTTAAAAATAGAGATCTTACGTATCTACAGTCATAAGCAACATAACTTTCAAACCAAGAAGAAAACCTTCAAAACAGAAGAAAAAATGCTCAGCCCATGGAAAACCCTGCAAAAGCCATAAGAGAGAGCATCTTCTTACCTTAATGCCACAACATGCCAGAAAGGAAGAATAAGCTCTTCATAAAGTTACAGAGAATACACAGATAACCAAAAAGAGGCAGATATTTGTCATCTACCTGGACCTGTGCAAAGCTTTTGACATTGTCCCGCACAATATCCTTGTCTCTAAACTGGAGAGACATGTATTTGACAGGTGGACCACTCAGTGGATAATTGGCTGGATGGCTACGCTCAAAGAGTTGCATTCAACATCTCAATATCCAAGTGGAGACTGGTGACAAGTGGTGTTCAGAGGTCCGTACTGGGACCAGTGCTGTTCAACATCTTTGTCAGCAACATGGACAGTGGGATCAAAAGCACCCTCAGCAAGATCGCCAGCACCAAGATGAGTTGTGTGGTTGACATGCTGGAGGGAAGGGATGCCATCCAGAGGGACTTTAACAAGCTTGAGGGGTGGACCTGTGCAAACGTTGTGAAGTTCAACAAGGTCAAGTGCAAGGTCTTGCATGTGAGTCAGCACAACCCCCAGAATCGGTACAGGCTGGGCAGAGAACAGACTGAGAGCAGCCCTAAGGAGAAGGCTTGGGGGTGCCAGTGCATAAAAAGCTGGACATGACCCAGCACTGTGTGCTTGCAGCCCAGAAAGCCAACCATATCCTGGGCTGCATCAAAAGAAGCGTGGCCAGCAGGTCAAGGGAGGTGATTCTTCCCCTCTAGTCCACTCTTATGAGACCCCACATGGAGGCGAGTCCAGAGGAGGGCAATGAAGATCATCAGAGGGCTGGGGCACCTCTCCTGTGAAGACAGACTAAGACAGTTGGTGTTGTTCAACCTGAAGAAGAGAAGACTTCAGGGATACCTTGTAGCAGCCTTTCAACACTTAAAGGGGTCTTATTAGGAAGATGGGGACAGACTTTTTAGTAGGGCCTGTAGTGATAGGACAAGGGATAATGGTTTTAACCTAAAAAAGAGTAAATTTAGATTAGATATTAAGAAGGAATTCTTTACTGTGAGGGTGGTGAAACACTGGAACATGTTGCCCAGAGAACTTGTGGAAGCCCCATCCCTGGAAATGTTCAAGGCCCAGTTGGATGGGTCTCAAGCAAGCTGCTCTGGTGGAAGACGTCCCTGCTCATGGCAGGAAGGTTGGAACTAGATGATCTTTAAGGTCCCTGCAACCCAAACCATCCTATGATTCTATATTTTATGATATTTACAGTGCATTTAATTCCATCAAAAGACACTAAATTTAGACACCTTAAAGAAGATTCACATAAATTCAGTTTTCATGCATGGAGTTATAGCATTGGATTACAAACACATATCAGATCATTCTTTCCAGCAGCAATCAAATTCTAATTTGATTGGATCCAATACAGCAATTCCAATATGCAACTGGAAACAGAACTTATTCTTGTTTTTAGGTATCTTTCAATTTATAGTCTGAATAATATGCAATTTTGTCACTGGAATACTGTCACTGGAAATCACAGCAAATAAAAAATAAAAAAGCATCATGTGACCACATAAACCTGAAAAACACTGGATAACCTACACCCATGTCATTCCCTACACATTTCAAAGTAATTGATGACATACAAGCTGCAAGTAAAGGCATTAGATGATTTTAATGCAGCAGGTTCCTACATCATAGGTACAATCACAACTGAAACAAAGTGGAAAGCATTGTTCATGCAAAAGAAATGAAGGTGCCATTTTAATTGGTTTCACTATTTTTTCTATTGAACTCATAATATATGTATGTTCATCATTTTCTCTAGTTTTACACGCAAATCTATGAAAGGGGTCATATGCACTCTGCATTTTTTTAGTTAAAAATCAGAAAAATTATTTGTCAGATTTTCTGCCAGCCTAAGAGAATACAGGATAGAAATGTTGGGATTAAACTGAAAGTGTTAATGTCATTAATGCTCAGTCTATTTTGCCAAGTTGTTGCAATTCATTTAAAATCAGCCATGAAGGTGGTAAAAGTCTGGCACATCCTCGTACATGTCTGACCACAATACTATAATATATCATTCTTCTACTTTTAAACAATGTCTGCAACTTTTAACATTTCCACACTCCAGCTTATGCAATGCTAACAGAGCGCCATTCAGCAGATGAGTGAAAATAGAACAGATTCTGGCTGTTTGTCATCTTCAGGCTTTCTAAATCAGCAGATGGTACAACAAAACAGACAATTTCCTCATCTGCCATGTCCTCTGTTCATGTACAATGTGTCTCAGAAATGTTTACAAAGGCCTCAGTCTGCTCACAAGACTTGTCAAGGAGGAGCATATACAATCCCCTTAGCATCTTCCACAACCAGTCAAAATAAGATTTTAAACTTAGCTCGTTCAGGAAGCCAAATTTCAGGACAAAGTAGGAAAAGAGCTTTGAACCCCACTGCTTGTTATGAAACTACACTGACATTCAGTTGTGCGGCATTGAAGATACTCCCTGCCTCGATATTCCCATTGGTTATTGGGATGGTGTTAGTACGCCTCTTTTCTAAAACGTCCCAGTTGAAAAGTCCCATATAGGCCTGACCTACTGCTCACCAAAGTCTTTGGAAAGACCTTCCAGAAATCTTTCAAGTGGCTGTCTATCATTAACACACTTAACGGTTAAGCAATGTATCTACTTGGAGAAGTACAAGATCTGTATATTGGATCCCTTCATTAAGTTCCAGGCACCCATTTAATTCCATAAATAGCATAAGCAACGGTAATACATCTTGAGTCAAAGTTTACAGCTCCTCCAGCCCTGAGATTCACATATATGATATCTTGTTTCTGTATTTGTGTTTAAACACAGAACGATCCAAACCAGGAAGTTTAATTAAACGATTTGATACATTTGGGAAAATTGAAGCACAAAGTTTCCTATACGAATCATTTAACACAAATAACACAAATATCTAGAGGATATAGGGTATCCTCTAGACAGCTACTCTCAGAGAAGTTTTGTATATTCAGTGATTTGTTTCGCATCTCAGAATGCATTCACTTAACTGTCAGTTGGAGTTAAATAAAACACCCTGGCCTCTAGACAACCATGGTGTGGCAGAGTTTTCAGCAGTCTGAAGGTACCGTTTGTCATTCTCAACCACATAGCTAGCATCTCTGGCTCCAAATGGAATCCTTTGTACACCATATTTGCCTTTATTTACTAGATTTGCTAGATGAAAACCTGCACCGGGGATTTATTATTGTTTGTGAATAAAATGCCTAAGATACCTTAGGCTAATTATATATAAATGCATTACCATTTTGTTACAGATAGCACTGAAAAAAATGCTTTAAATAAATAAAATATGATGACCTGAGTATAATTCTGTAACATTTATATATACTGTGAGTGCTTTTTTTCAAATGCGAGGTGCCTAGGAGCACAGCTGGCTAAAAGTTATGTTCTATGTGTATTCAGCCAAGTTAAACAGAGAAATACATTTGACAGTAGTTTATAAATGTTTGTATATGTTAAAATCTGTCTGATAATGAGAAATTTGGATTAGAGGGACATAGCCAACAATGCTTTTTTTTCTTTTAGTTTTTTGGGGGTTTTTTGTTATGGCCACCAAATAGTTAAGAATACTTTACCTGAAGGCATGTTATACCTTGCAGAACTCCATGACTCATGTCCATACTGTCAGCCTTTGTTAAATTATCATGGTGACCTCTTTGTAATCATTTGAGGGTTTCCATTACTTTAAATTCACCTGCACATTCAAAATAGTATTTCTGAATAAACCAAAGGCCTGTTAAATGAGACTTCAAAAAGTCTCATTTTTTTCTCCTAACTACTCCCTTTCAACCCCTCCATAAAAAAAAAATGTCACTTCAGTGCATTGGCAAGCTCAGGTACACAGCACCCCTTTAGGAATTAATGCCACATAAACAGAAGTTCTCATGTATCCTTCCATTTTGCAGAAAGCCAGACTGACATCAGCACAACAGACTGCTATTAGAGAGGGTACATTTTCCCATCTTGGGCTTCTTAGTATTTTTCCATGTTGAAAACCATACCTTGAATACCACTGACACCTTTAAGACACCAATCTGATAACCAAGTGATGTGGATTCAATTCTCAATCCTCCCACAGTGTACGGGTGCCACACTGGACAAATCACGTCATGGGATTTCAGCAAGCACTTGGCACTTGCCTGAGCTTACTTGACAGGTGGCCAGCGGGACTTTCAGTTTTGCCAGGGTCAAATTTAGCCCAGCACTGATCACTGATCACTTCTGAGAATCCCCACCTTAACTTTGCTGAATATTAGCTCTGAAAAGGAGCATAAAAATATGTTCTTGTAGGAAACGTTTCTGTGAAATATCTTTGTCTGTCTCACCTATTAAACTGAAGCTTTTTGTTGGAAGGAACAATCTCCCACTATTAATGCATACTAGCTAATGTTACTAAGCTAACTCTCAGCTGCAGCCCCTGGCTGTACATCTACCAGAGATGCCAAAAAATACATTTCTCAAGACCAGTACTCATGTCACTATTGATGCAAAGCATAGCTTTATTATTTCAGAATCTCCATGTATTCAACACAAATGTTTTTAACTACGTCCTATACTATTTATCCTTGATTAAACCCCTTCTAGATAATCATTAATGATTTATTTACAGTTGCTGTGTAAACAGTTAATTCACACCTATGATATATCAAATTTCACAGACATGTTCTTTAATTGGATTCATTTATTTCTAATCTATTTAAGCCCTCACTACTGTAATGCTTGACTAAATATACATTAAACTCACTTATTTAAACTGCTAAAATAAATTTGAAATGTATTCTATGAATAAAAATACTTGATTGAATACATGTAATACCATTGTTATTGTGTACCTAACTGAGCAGAAATTCTTGGGAATAGCACGCTAGATAGCTATATGATACGCTTGGACAAAAGGATTTGAGAGGATGCTGACGATTTTTTGGCAGAGATTGTAGATTAACGGTCTTCTAAATCCTAAGAATTCCTATATCACATTAAGGTATGGAATAAGAAGAACCAAAATGAGCTCCTCATTATTTTCTTGATGGATGGTGGGAGTTTCCTTTTTAAAATCCAGGTATTTTTTTAGACATAAGAACCTCATACCAGATCTGTCCCCTCATGGCAAGAATAAGAGCTAAAACAGCCAAGATGCTTTCAAGATTTGACTATTCTATGTTTTGTAAGTAACAGCAGCTGAAAAGTTGACACAAAAATGGGTAAAAGTCCTCTTTCTGGGTGTTTAGAAGCCACAAAAAATAATTATGTAGCTAGGGACTCCAAGTTACTAGGGATGTATATAAGAGTCTCCTCTATGGAGCTTAAGTATGGTCTTTAAAAGCTAGTTTCAGATTTTTCTTTCTAAAACTAGTAGCCTTAAACCCTGTTTTAGTGAAGAATCCTCTAATGTATATGTTTCTTCACTTACACTGAGAAGTTTCACAAAAGAAAGATTCATCACATTGCAGAGGGGTCACTGATAACACAGACTGCCCTGTAAGAAAATGCATGACTATGTAGTAAATGAGGATTATAAAAATGAGGTTTATACCTGTCATGCACTGACACCTCAAATACTGCATACTCTGACTGTCCCATCTGAAAACCTGAAAAAGCTCAGAGTGGGACAGCAAGGATGGTGGGCTTGGAACAGGCTTTCTATGAGGAACAATTAAAAAGACTCCTCAGACTGAAGAAGAGGTGCCTGGGAGAAGAAAATAAGATCTGTAAATTAAAAGCAACATAGAGAAAATGAGTGGGAAGCAGTTTTTCACTTTTCCTTCTAATGCAAGAAGTAAGGGCTATGAAAGGAATGAAAAGGTGGCACATTCACAACAAAAGGAGAACTTTCTTACCACATTTACTTCAGCTTGGCAAAGGCTCACATGGTTTCAAAAGGTAAGGAGATAAATTTATGGAAAAAAAACCCCAAAACACTGACAGCTAATACACTCAAAGATCTCACCTCTTTCTAGGAAGTCATTTGAACTTCTTGAAGACTGGGACAAAGTGCTGGGGAAGCATTATTGCATGCTTGTCCTATTTTTAAACTCTTTCCAAAGTATTTGCCATGACCACCACCAGTATGTGCCTGATCCCTTATAGCTGTTCTTACGTTACACTCTCTACCACAGCAGTTAAACAATTTCATACTTCAGTTCCTTTGAAACTGTGCAGTAAAGACTTAGTCCTAACAATTTGCTGTCATAATTTACTGTAAAAATTAATTTATTATTATTTCATATTTTATCAACTCCTCTGTGTTCCCCATAATTAAATCTTTTCTTGTGAAACTTTCCTAAGATCCTAAGGTGAACACTTCAAAAAATTAGCTTTTCTGCAATGACTTTCTGAACAAGCTTCTGTGATCTTGCCATAGTTTATTTGAGCAAAATTATGTGCTTGGAAAGTGGTTTGCTGTTTATTCTGTTTGTTCGTCCTTGGGAAATTTCCTATCTGCGTGCCTCATAACATACTTGTCCATCATTCCAGCCTACTTTTTGTGGTCAGCTGCACCCCATAGTGAAGAGGCATGTTAAATCCAAAAGGATTCATGAACTCCATCTGTTGAAGAGGTCCCATCTGCAATAGATCACTTTCATCAGATTAGTACTTTCTTGAGATAAGACTTTCACCTTCCTCAGAAGAAGGAAGATTTTTCTACAATGAAAGTCTTTCCCATTCACCCGTCCAGAGTTCCTCGGCTTTGGCCAAGGGACAGCACTTCGCCCCTGAGGGCCATTGTGGGCCATTACCTGCCCACAAAGCAAGCAACAATGACATCTTACTAAATGCTTTTCAACTGAACCTTGTTTGGCTTAAGTTTTAGAGTAGGTAAGGGGAGGAAGACAGGCAAGGACTTGCACGTCATCCTTGGCATGTGAGGAGAAGGGCTTTTTGACTTTTTAACAAATTAATATACCTGTTTTCTCATTTCATTATTTTTACCTGAGTTAGACTGCCTTTTAACTCCTTCCCACGCACAACCAAACCACTACTGCAGCCAAATCTCACTAACATTACTTGCCACTTGTGTCTAAGGCTCTGTTCATATCAGACTCAGGCTTGATGATCCAGCTTTAATAGACATACAACATATAAAGAGTTGATGTTGATAAAACAGGAAACAAATAGCGAGAAAAGCCTGTATCATGAGGCTGTAAGATAGCCCATAATACTCCATTTTATTTGATACTTTCCTGGTAATCACTGATTCTGTCTCCTGAAAGTATACATTATACATGGTTATATTGGTTAAGTGGGTCCATTAAATGCTAAAATTGATACAAGATAACCTGCTTGACTACCTAGACCCTCTGGGCCACGGAATAAGTTAAACCACCATATATGGCACAACTACTGCTGACCCCATGCCTTCTATCAAATTCAGGAGATTTTTTTAATAGTAGTTAATGCTTTTTGACAATACTCCTAACAAGAACTCAGCATTAACATACACAGTCCCAGAAATGCATGCCCATGTTAAAATCCAGCTTATGAAACTGAAGAATAAGTCTCCAGTGGGTTCAATGGTTGTAGATAGTGAAATACTTACTAGGTGTGTCTAAAGTTTCTCAACAAATAAATAAAAATCATTTAATAAAACATAGGAACATCAAGCTAAAATCTTCTTTAGAAATTTAAATCTATCACCTGACTAGTACCTTTGCCCTCTTGGTCCTTGCTTTGACTAGGACAGGCAGAGGCCTTAGCCACTCTGTTTTCACTGCTTCATGTGCACATTTATCAAGGGGTTTTGGATGCCTACAAGTGTCTCTGATCAGGCTGCTGTATGTTCTCATAAAAATGTCCAAAGCATATAGGCAGATCGACTCCACTGACAACCTACAGCTGTCCTTGGACCGACACTACAGCTCATCTGCAGCTGAAGTAACTGAACATTTGATTTGGTTTGTGCAACAAGTTTAGTATATCATAATGCGTGAGGTTTACTGTGCTTATGGTGACCACTTCTGTAGCCCATACACAGCAACGCCGGAGTAGCTCACCTGTGCAAACGGTGCTGTGCACCTTCTCTCCTATTGCTTTCTTGAACCCACTAGATATCATCATGGAAGCCCTAACTGCATATTCCCATGTTAAGTTACACGGTTGTAGTCACACAGACATGCAGTTTTCTTTGGACTGAAGCCACGCTCCCACACCTCTTGGTGGTTTTCATGGACTAGAAAGCACTAAGGAGGCTGATCGTCTTTCAGAAGATGGCACTTTTTCTGTAACTCTCTCTCCTACTAGCAGCTTAGGATCAAGAGAATTATTTTCAGCATTTTGGCTGCAAATGGGAGGATGCTATCAAGCTATTTACCAAATCCGGCCTTTATTTGGGCAAATACTCTACTGGGATATGCCTTGTGAAGCAGTCATTGAAGATTATGATTTTGTTGTGGGTACAAAACAGTCTTTGGAAACAGCAAGAGAAAAATTGCGTGCAATGCCTTTGGGTGGGTTTCAGTTAACCAACAACTAAGTCAGGGAAAGAGAGTTTTCTACAGCAACAGCCCAGGCTACCAGCTGCCAAACATAGTACAGAGATGATCGAAGCCACAGGCTACTTGGGAACAGGCTGCCTTCAGGGCAGACTGTGCATGTTCACTTCCTAACCGACAGCACAGATGTAAGAACATTGAATATTGGATGTTTAAGGATCTTCACTCTAGGTTATGTCAAAATATCCACACAATGCTAGGGATATGTCCAAACTTTAGTTAGCCAGGCATTTGAGTTTCCATAGCTGGACTGAAACTTCAGCAGATAATAGCTGTTATTTTCAGCGTTGCTGTCCCCAAGATTTATACACAGTGGTTTGTAGCTGAAAAACTACGGCTGTTCTTTATTAGGTCCCAATTCAACACAGTAACAAACACGTCCTTCAAGTCATCTCTATTATGGCAACACCAAGGAATATTCTTATTTTTAAGCGTGTGCCTACGGCTTTCCTTTTATTTCAAAACCGAATTCACTAGGATATAATCATGTACTAAAAGTTATGTCTAAGCACTTTTAGAGCCTGCCATGTGCTCAAGTGCTTTAGTAAATCAGGACTTCTGCAATTTAATTGCACTAAGTGGATGATAACAAAAGACAACAACAGGAATAAATTGTCTAACTGTGTTAAAGATCATGTGATTGACTCCAGACTTCAGCCATCCCAAGCCTTCAGAAGGCTCAGGCACTATACCCTTGTTCACACAGAGCGATGCCTGCCTCCATAAATAGTGTCATCAAAGTGAAAGGGGCTGCCTCTGAAGTAACCTACTGAGTACGAACATGTGTGCTGGAGCCTAGCCCATGCTGTAAAGTACAAAAGAGAGGTGAGGGAAGGCGAATTAGATTTTAAACAGATACTTGCCACTGTTGAATGGACAAAGGAGATTTATTTGTTAACACTTAATTTAGGCCATGTCGAAATGCCACATTTGTGTGTATACGAATAAAAACTAGCAAAACCACCATAACATAAAGAGAAGTGCTTACTTCAGAAGTAGTTTGGTAACTTATCACACCTGTTGTATCTCATGATAATTACAGTGAAACAACACGGGAGCCACAAGAGTACTGAGATGCAGCACAGAGCAAAAAGAGCAAACATGCAACAGATTAAGGAAACAGAAGCCGAGCTAGTAAAACTGTAAACCTGCTTAAGGAACACACTGTTGCTGTTATGAGAGCGGGAGCCAGTTCTGCATCAAGTTTTGTGCAGAGTATCAAGGCAGTGATAGCATGGAGGTGAATCCTTAGGCAGCAGTTCAGTGGCTTGGCCTGCCTCTGCTGCACAGCCACTGACACAACCCATAGACAAGATATAAATGCCATGTGGTAAAACCAGCAGATGCTCTTCCAACCACCTTACTTCTTTCCAGGTCTCTGAACTCTCACAGAGCAATGAACATAACCCTGAGCTCCATGGCCTATGGTCTCCCCTGCTCTGCTGTGTGGGAGGACCACTGGTGCTGATCCCCACAGGACTGAAGCTCTCAGCTGCTGTATTGGTGTTCACAAACCTCATTGATGCCATTCAGAGTGCGGAAGGGCAGAGTAAGAATAAAGTGTGAACAACCTCTCTAGCAATAACAGCTGTGCTACAGTGTACAGACCAATGCTTCCATGTAAAGTGAAATCTGCGGCAGCTTACCTTAAGCCATAAACTGTGGCATTTTAGGAGTAAGAATCCCTGGAGCAGGCCCTGTACCTTTCATCAGTGGAGTGAGGCAGACAGCTGGAGATAGTAATTACTCCAGCCATTGCCCTTGCTGAATGTGTCTCAGCCCCAGACAATCATTTTACAAGATCTGTAACTCAGTGTTTGGGAGGAGGGAGTTTCCAAAGGTCTGGAACAGCTGGTATGCCGAATGGGAAAAGGATGAAGTGGAAAGCATTTGAAGTCGCTTTTCTTTCTTGGAATAGAGACACTTACTTGCAATCCTGAATTTCATGCTGTGTGAGACTATCAGTATGCATGCATTTAAACTAATGACTGCTTTTCTGTGGATCTGAGCTGCAGTCCTTTAATCCTTACTTTAGCAAATAAAACTTTCTTCATGCGAGCAGTGACTGTAGACTCTGGCCCCCAGTTTTAGTGCCTTGGCCATTACAGTCACCTGGTTGAAATACAAGCATAGAAATTTGGAGTGAATTAAACAAATGGTAGCTAAGAAAGCCCCTACATGAACAAAGAACTGCAGAAACGTATTGTGGACACCTGGAAAAGCCTGTCTCTTATTTGCAAGATATATATAAACAATGTTCCAGGGAGACAAGTCTGTAATAAAAACTAATGGCAAACAAACAGAATGCTGCACTGAGTAGTTCAAGAAGAATCCTTTTATACTTTTTTCCTTTGAGGCATATGCTTCCCAAGCACTTTGATTTATTAAAACAATTCCTTGATATATTTACATTGCTAATTCAATCATGTGAATGATGGTAGGTTTTCCAGTCTTAGGAAAAGTACATTGCAGATTGAACAGATAAATTGGGACCCAGTTCTGTGCACAATTAAGCAAGTGGCAAAATTCCCATTAATACTGAGAAATATAAAGGAAAAGTAGCAGCTCAAATTTATTTCTGCTGTTTACAACTATTTAAGAAAGAATACATTATTCAGTTAAAGCCACTAAGCCTAATGTCGAGAATTAATGTTAGATGGCTAAGCTTACTCATACAACTGGTTCCACTAATGATATGAAAAAGGGTGTAGTAGGATTACTTCTGCAAGTAATAACTTTCCCAGTGTCTTCATTATGCCACATACTCCATCACACACTTGGGAAATACAAGAGAACATGCATCTGCCTTTGTCTAATGAGAAGACCCTGTGGCAATTCCAGACAGGTCAATTTGAGAAAAACACTTAAGGTAGGCCTGCAGGTGTGGACATAGAGTTTGTGGATTCTCCCATTGACTAGGAAGACAAGAAGGTGAGACCTGATGTCCCAGAGACAGGCCAAAAAGAGGATTCCTATGAAAAGCTATGAAAATATTTCATTGTAACTGTCAAAAAATATGGGGAGAGGTTTATTTCCACCTGAAACACAAATTGCCCTAAAGCCCACTTAATATGCTGGGAAGGATTGTTTTCAAAGTCTGAGTCATCACACATAATGACACCACATTGCTCATACAATCATTTTAAATCTGGTAGTACACAAAGCTATAAATAGTAATAATAATTTAAAGATTAAGTGTGTAGATACAATTAATGGTTAATTTATTCTAAATTGCATTTACTGCATCATTAAGTAAAACATTCATCAACATGGCAGTTGTTTGTAGAATAATCTTTCAAACAAATTGCATTTAATTTGTGCTTCTAATCAGCCAGTTACATAATGCAATGTAAAGAGGTCAGATGGAACTATATCATAGATGTACTGTATCATCAGAACAGAGATTAGTCACAATTAGGTACCTAATCCATGTTATCTGTATATGTTACTGCTACTGCTATTCTTTTAAATGCTAAAGGACAATGAAACGTATATAGGAAAACTTCCTTAGCTTTCTCTGGAGACAAATTATTATAATATTTGCTCACGTTCAAAAAGTCAAAAGATTTGCCCTTTGTGTTATTCATTTGTTTAAAGGGAGGTTGTTTGCAATCTAAATATAAACTTAACTTCAGCAGTTGCGTTCTCTACTAATTGACTCATACTTGAGTCCCTTTATGTGATAAACATGCACAGCTAATAATCAATGATATGGCAACTGTGTGTACAGAACAAATAAGAAACAAATATTCTGTGTCTGTACTCATATATGCCAAGCAGAATACAAAGAAGAGCAAATACGTGTGCTTTAAAGCTGGAGTCCTTAAAGGTCATTTATATTAATTTTTGACACACTGCTGTTACACAGAAAACAACCTTTCCTCTTGTTGCTAAAATGCCCTTGCCACCATACCTATTTAGTTCAGCATGTATGCTTATTACAAACATTCATCCTCAAGCCTAGAACTCACTTTTTCAAAGCTTCAGACTTACTGAAGTTGGAAATTACCCCCTTTTTATTTTCATAGCTGGGGGGGGGGGGGGGGGAGGGGAGAGTCCTTTCTGCATAAACCCATTCTCATTTTTTCTATTTTCATTATCTATACCACCCAGGGCAGTTGGGAAGCTACAAGGTAAGAGATTCTTGCTCTTCCTCTCAGCCTGCACTGAAACTAGTCCTACAGACCAGTTTGGCACTTACACCCCTCAGTATCCATGCCTTTCCAAAATATCAGAGCACTCAGGTTCCTCTCAATAGTGAGAAAAAGCTCCTTATCTCATGAGCTAACTAAAAAAACTCCTAGGGCTTTCCCTGAGTGAAGAAGTACCGTGCAAGGGGACCAGGGACCCAGCAGGTCAAAAACCTGCACCATACCTTCCAAAGCTCACAATCCCTTTTGCTATTTTCACCCCATTTGGGTGAAAAAGACTATCACCTATTTTCAAAGGAATCTTCAGCAAGAGGCATCCCACCTTTCAAGCTCCATTCTGCGATCCCAAACACGACTGTTATTGCAAAACCACTAGTTTGCACCTCTTTTGCTTTCTCTTCTGTATCCATACACAAGAATCAATATGCAAAGGTTTGTCTTCTTCTTTCGTAAGCAGGTTTTCCCTCTCTGGGTTTATAACATGACACAGGCTGCAGCGGGCAAACCAGTGCCTCTGCCAGGGACTGCATCTGCACAAGTGGCTCTGCCATGCACCCACTGCTGGGTGGGTAAAGTGCACATACATATACACACGTCAGCTGTTCCAGGTTTACTGGAATAATCCAATGTCATCCTTAAGGAACTGCAGTAGCTATAGGATTTGCACCGGAACAAAGTCCATTAAACACTTGCAAATGTTGAGTGCTACAGGACTTTTACTCAGCACTCCTTGGATGGGGTCTGCTTCATACAGAGGAAAACACCAAATCCTCGTAACCTCTCATTTTTACCCTGTATTTTCACCACCTACCTTCCTCATTTGAGTGATAAAATGTTGACTCTGAATAACTCCTTAAGGCAATTAAGCAATAGCTAGGTATGAGTTCAGCATCCAACCTGCCCGACTCTCCCACAAGGAACCTTTCCCCAGCAGCTCCCCTCCCCCTCAGGTTACTCATTTCAGAGGCTGGCTACATCTCACCTTTTTAAAAGCCAGCCCTTTTGCTGCTTACAGCCCCCAGCACACGGTGCAGCCTGTTTTTCTCATGTATTTTTCCAAAAGGCAGGTTAGCCATAGGGTAATGATGATAATAATAATAACAGTAATAATAATAATACTGCAGTGGAAGCTATGCCTGTGCCCTGCATCCAGGGCAGCAATTTCAGCAGTGGCAGCCCTGCCGCAGAAGCAAGCAGGATGCAATCCCTTCTTCTGCAACACCCTAAAGGAAAGCCAGGCAGGATTGATGAGACCTCGAGGACCCAAGCATACCAAAACTAGATTTTAAAGCAGTCGCGGTGCCTGCATTGCAGCCCCTGGCAGCACATGGCAGCTGCCGCAACCAACGATGAACCTCCAGCATTCAGCATCCACATTTTGGCTAGCCTGGCTCCCTCTCTGCCCTCTTGCCGCCCTCCCCACTCGAAGCAATTAAGCTAAGAGAGCAAGGGGAGCCTTACACCGAGCGCAACGGAGTCGGGCCGCGGTGTAAGCTCATTCTCCAAGGGAAATCTTGAAAGAACTTTAGTTCTCCTACATGTCAGCCTGGCTGAAAACGGGTTTAAATATAACCTTGTAACCGGGGAAGCCGTCTCGCCTGCAGCGGTGCTTGTCGGTTGGGGTTTGGGGGTTTGTTTGGGGTTTTTTTAGGGGGGTGGGGGTGGCTGTGAGCGCTGGGCCCCCCCACGGCCAGCGCCAGGCGGCGGGGAAATGCCGGCGGGGCGCGCAAGGGCTGCCCGGGGCGGGCGGATGGAGGCGCGGCCGAGCAGCGGCTGCGGGGGCGCAAACAAGGACTGCGAACAAGCTGACTGCGGTGGCCCCGGCCCCTCCGAGCCGCTGGTAGCCACCCTGGGCTGGGCTGCACTGGTGGTGAACGCGGCACTGGTGTGCAGGCAAGTGGGCTAGGGCGGCAGATGGTGTAACCGGTCCCGCTGCTGGGAAGCAGCTCCGAAGGGTTTGTCTGACCGGCCCCCAGGGGACCAGGGTACTCCCTGCTGGCTTTGTTGTGCCAGCCTGAAAGGCTGGTGCCGTGGTGGTCACCCCGGCAAGAAGGGGACAGATCGAGCCGGATCCCCAGCTGACTTTAAGCTGAACCGCTGGGATGTTTCATTTCCACTCGGGTCATTTGAGGTAGAGTTCCGTGATTGATTGTCACGCATTGAGGATTAAAGGAGGGGGAAACGACCGATAATCTCAGGTGCTCATAGGAAAACATGTAGCCTTTCTGGTACAAAACCACTCTAGCATGCTAGTTGCCTTTGGGTTCCTTGTTTCTTAGCGTTATGATACACTGACTTCTGTCCCTTTTCAAAGCGAATAAAAAGGGTTTTCTTTTAAAGGGTGTCATGGTTTACCCCCTACACCAGCGTACTGACCCAAATGTATGCCTTTTCATGCAGGCGCCATAACCCCATTCTGCCCAGCTAGAAGCACGATGCCCGTTACCACCTTGCGTACCTACGTGACTACATCCTAGGTGCCGCGATCCCCAGCTCCTTCCCCACCCCACCAGCCGCGCCTGTACACATGGCCAGAGCCGTTCCCTCCGTACCGAGCCACTTGATTCTGGGAAGCACGTCTTAAATTCGGCTACCAAACCACTTGCCACCTGCCCATGGGCGAAACCCGCAACGGCAAAACCGCGATGCTGCAGTTCTAGAAGAGCGGAGGGTCGTACCTCTCAGACGTTCCCAACACCTACATTTGCCTCCGGAATATGAAATGAGCAGCGGAACAGAGGAATATTCAGCCCCTAGGATCTACAGGTACCGCCGCCCCGACCGGCCCTACGGTCCCAACGAAGCATCAGTGCGGCCGCCAGCAGCTGCCGCTGTGCCTGCAGGAGATGCTGACAATCCCAACGATAAACACCTCCAAACAGCCCGAGCGAGCGTCCCTTCCTTCACGGGGCCTCCCTGCTTCAGTTTAAGCAGCATAGCTAGAACACAACCCCAAATACTAGGAAGTGCGTTGAGATATATGGTATCTCAGCAGTCACTGATATTAAAAAAAAAAAAAAAAAAAACAACTATTTTATTTTGGTTTTTAAAAAGTTTAACTGACCCTTCTGGTCACCAACTTGCTTTGTGGTTCACTGTAAGGATCGCTCTCCAAGAACAAAAAAGAAATCTCGGAGCTTTGATAGAGACTCTGGATGAAATTAAGAACTTCAAACCCCAGATTTTTGAAAAGAAAAACAGATGTCCTGTTTGTTGAGTATAAATAACTCCGTACGTGGAAACCTTTTTTTTTTTTTTTTTTTTTTTTTTTTTACGCTGCATTAAATTTTAGTTAATGCCGGGTGCATTTAAGCTGAAAAAAAAATAAAAGGGGGGTGGGGTGGGGTGGTAGGCAGCAAAGTATGTGGGTGACAAACCTCTAAATCTTTTCCCCTCTCGAAAGAGAAAGAAACAGGCAGACGGGAAACCCTTCATCTACATGAAAGTGTTCAGTGTGTTTCCTAGCAGACCTGGCGAGCCTGCCCTGGTCAGCGGCAGCGCGGGGGCTCAGCAGCCGGGATCGTGAAGGGGGGAGAGGAGGCGGAGGCGCGGCCGCCGGGCCCGGCCCGCAGCGCTGCGCGGCACTGCGCGGGGCGCGCAGGCAGATGCCCGCCGCCGGCTCGGCCCCGCTCGGCCCCGCGCAGCGTGGCGCGGCCCTCGGGCTGACTTACGTGAGGACGTAGTTGACGCTGACGATGCAGTGCGGGCGGGACGAACGGCTGTTGTGCACGATGGTGGCGTAGCTCTGCACCCACACCCAGCCGCCGTGCTTGGCCAGGAAGCGGTAGTACTTGGTGGTCACTTGCCCTTTCACCAGCACTGCGGGGACAAAGCGGGGAGAGCCTCAGCACGGCTCCCGCCTCCGTCTGGATCGGCCCTGGGAAGGGGGCGCACACACACCCCAGACCCCCGTGGGCGGCGAGAGGCGCTGGGACCCCCTTCGCAGCACATTGGGAAGCGGCGTGGACCGAAATCCACGGGCAAAGGTGGTGGAGCCCTGAGATTCGGGCCGCTCCTTGTCAAAGGCTGTTCAGGGACATTTGGTGGGGCAGGATGAGTGAGTGAGTGAGTGAGTGAGTGAGTGCGTGAGTGAGAGTGTGTGTGTGTGTGTGTGTGTGTGTGTGTGCGCGCGCATCCCATCACCACCACCACCTACCCCCATGCCAACATATCGTCATGGAGATTTCTTGCTACAGTCTCTGTAAGGAAACTTTGCGGAAGTTAGTATCATTTTTATTCATCTATCCACGTATTAATGTCATCATGATACCAAAATAGAATGAAGAACAGCTCTCCGAATAGGGCTCACTACTGAGGTCAGAATTAGATACACAGATAAGGTTTGTGAGACTTGGTGGAAGTGGAACAAAAGTATTTGAATTTCAGTGGCATGGCTTCTTGGAGCAAGAAAAAAGGGGTTTTCCCTAACTGGAATGTGAACTGAGAGCCTGAAGTTTGCGCAGAGGAGTTCTGGTCCTACAACAGGGAGCTGAGGAGAAGAAAATAGCTTTTCATAGTCGAACCCCTCCATCTGCCTCCAGCTCGGAGTTCAGTCTCTAACGACTTGTTTCACTAAAACCTGCTGCAAATTTTGCTTATCCTCCCCTCCAGCAAGCTGTTTTTTCCCATTCCGACCTAGAGGTAAATCCTAGCAAACCCAAAGTCCATCTGCGGGGGGGGGGGGGGGCAAGGTCTCTACAAGAACATCATCTCCTTACACAAGTGATGCGCGCACCGCAGGTGGAAGGTGTCACAGCCATGGACGTGGTGGTAAAGGGTCTTCTCTATCAAGTCCTGGGGCTCGTAACCTGTTAGCTCAGCTACCCTGCAAGAGACAGAAGCAGCAAACAGCAGTATGTGAGAGGACAGGAGAGGAGGCCTGGGAGAGAATAAGGGAGGGACTAGTGAAATAGATTTGGAAATAACCCCAGCTCTACCTGGAATCTAAGAATATGAGCTTCATGTCCAGGCTGGCCCGAAACATGAACATATTGCTGTGGAGCTTGATCTCCGTCACGGCGCTGGGCGGCAGCGAGTGGCCCACGGCGACCAAGCCAACGTTTTGGTAGCAGCCGTCGAAGGGGGACATGTCCAGGCTGTACTGGCGGATCTTCAGGTACCCGCTGCAGTGAATGACCTGCCGGAGACACAGGAAAGCTAGAGGTCTGCCTAGCAGGGGGGAGGGCGTGCTGTGACAGGCGCCCAGCCCCGTTGGGGGGTCCCGGCCATACCCCCACCGCCCTGGCCGGTGCCGATGGGCCGCCGGGTGCCCCGGAGCTGCTGCCCGCCCCACCGCTCCAGCACTGCGGCACTCTCTGAGGGTTTTCTGCTTTTCTCTTTGGGTTGGGCTTGGGCTTTTTCCATACAAGAGTTCAGCACTGATCTAAGGCCTATTAAAGTCAACGAGATTTTTTTTTTCCACTGACTTAAGTGGTTTTTGGACCACCTCCTAACTAAGCTTTTATTATTCTTCTAAAAAGGAAAGACGCGGAAGTGCCAAGCCAGTTACAACTTTGTAATGAAGAGTGTATGCGTGTGAGAGAAAGAGTTTACATGTGTGCGTATGTCATATGTGTAAGATATGTCTATTATATAGATAGAGCAGACGCGATCCTTAGCCAGAATGTATCTTTGGACGTAGATTTAGGTATGTCTCCTAAATGTATCCTCGCAGATGACTGCTTATGTACTTCCATCCTTTTTTCTCTATTATTAGGGCGTTTCTTCCTAGAGGAAGTTCAGCAGATGTTCGTGTACGTCGTGGCACAACATCTCCTTGGGTTATAGGTCCCCACGGCTCTTCGCTGTTGTGCAGCTGACACAAAAGCAGCGAGCAGGCAGGAGAGCAGGGGCTGTCCTCACCAAGGAGCCCTCAGCAGAACCGTGTGAAACACCTGGGCAAAACCTTTGACTTGGAGAGCCACCCCTGAAGCTGGCGAGTTACCCAATAAATAAATGAATTAACCCAGGGCTGCCATTGTGTCACCTGACAGCTCCCACAGACACCTCGGGAACGCCCGTGGTCGTGCAAGCTTCAGTTTAAAAAGCAAAGTCAAACAAACAAAAAAAAAACATAGGGAGCTCGATTCCTTAGTTTTGTGGTTTGAGCTCTTTAACCTGAAACTCCGAGAGAAATTCTGGCTCTGAACCACATGAAAAAGGGTACCGGGCTGGAACAAACCCCGCGGGCAGAGGGCGCATCCCCACCCCGTCCCCGTTTTCGCCACCCCAGCCCACCGCGCGCCTGCGCTGCCGGAGCAGGGCCGCGGGAAGGCTGGCGGGGGCGCAGGGGGTCCCGGGCGGGGTCACGCACCTTGTAGCCCCCGCAGGTCAGGCCCGCGTTCCTCTTGGCCAGGACGCACTTCATCCTCAGGAAGAAGGACCTCTCGATCTCGTACTCTGGGAGGGGGGACAGGCAGAGATGGGTTGAGCCGCGGGCTCCGCCGCCTCTGCGCGGTCCCCTCCGCGCGGTTCTCTCCGCGGCCGCGCAGGCCCGGCGGGGGGGCGGGGGGCGGCGGGCTGTGTACTTTACCCTGCACAAAGTGCGAGTGGTAGGGCTGGTGGGCCGTCAGCACCGCCGTCATCTCGTCGTGGTCGGCGGGGTGGATGTACTCGTAAATGCTGTTGCCGGTCAGCTCTACCTGTGAGAGAGAAGGACGAGGAAGGGCAGAGAAGGGTTCGGGGTTCGCGGCCGGCACCGCTCATCCTCCCCGCACGCACCTCCGCTGTCAGCCGGGGAGGGTGGGGGGGAAGGCAGGCACGGGGGCTACCGCCCTCCCCGCGTACCTGCGACAAGCCCAGGTGCACCGAGGCGGTCTCCGAGATGTACATGATCTTGCCATCCGGAGCCACGACAAATATGAAACCGTCCAACGTCTGCAGAAAAGGGTTGAGGGGTGGGAAGTATAAATACATCAATAGAGAGATAGATCCACCTCTGAAGACAGACAGATCTATGAAGTACCTGTCCCGCTGATTTATTTTAGCCATCAGTCATCCCTGTTCAGGCTGTGACTATTCAAAAGGTTGGAAGGAAATGAACAACTCCTGGACAGGGATGCCTCTAAAGTTCTTGGACCCCCGAGACACAACGGGGCCGAGCTCAAAAGTAATGCAAAGTACCTGAGAAGTATCTAAAAAGAGCCTGGCTACCCGATGATGAATATGTCGGTCCCAGAAATCCTGAATACTTCTACCCCATTTCAAATGTCACTAGGGGTTTAGCGCTTGGATATTTGCTGAGGAGACTTCAGGCGAGCGAGGAGGATCTGAAACTCTCCGCAGTGTACATAAGGGACGAGATAAATTGTCAGGCATGTTTCAGCAGACATAGGTGGGACTTCTGGGTGTGCTGAGGGCAAAATAGACCCCCAAAAGGCCACACAACCCCACCAAATATGCGTCCTGATGGTAAACGCTAATATTCCTTAATATTTCAGTTCGCAGTAAGTTTTCAAATATGTCCTACCTCTGACGGTGCTAATTTCTGTGCCTGATGAGCCCTTCTACCCAGCACAGCCTCCCCCCAGCCTGTTTCTAGAGCCTCTCCCTGTTGTCTCCACACCACGCTGGCTTCAGCACATTGACGGGATTTGTCACCTTGTTAACAATTTGGGGAAAAGCCATCACGTTCCTGTATCCCGACACACCAGGATACACTGAGAATCCTTCGCTGAGGACCCTGTGTTGGACAATGCTGGGGCAAAGGACCCGAAGGGACCAAACCACAGCCCCATTGAAACGCACGACATTCAGCCGCTACTGTTTGTATTTCTGAAGTTGTCCCCCTCCCGCCCCCCTTTTTATTAAACACTTGGACAGTTAAAAATTAGTCAAGGTGGCAATTAAAAGCGAAGAAAAGGGAATGATTTCTTTAATCATTAATATCATATGTCTGCCGTTTCCAGACCAGTACCTGCAAAAGATGGGATCCCAGTTCTCGTCCAACGTTATCCAGCGGGCTGGTTCGGCTGGAGTGGCCCCAGGCTTCTCCAAGTCCTGTTTATTTAAGACACACAAAAAAGTAAGGCGAAAATATGAAAAATTTACTCCTGTTGGCCTGCTGGAGAGAAACTTTTTTTTTTCAATTTTTTTGCTTGTGTTCTCTCTAAAACATGTATACATACAATCTTTGGAAAGCTAGACATGATTTCGTTGCACAGAGAAGCCTTTTTGAGGAGACCTAGCTCCCATGAGAGAAAAATAACAAAATACTTATTTAGAGTTAACGGTGAAGCTCATCCCTAAGACCTAAGTGAAGTAGTGTGTCAGATAAAAGGGCTTTTTAGTGCTGCCTTCAGCTCCCTGAACTTCAGGGAACGTGCTTTTCTCCTAACGCCACCGAATCCTGGACAGCACTGGGAGCCATTTAAAATGAAAGAAAGAGGTGTGCTGGGGGAAGCCTTTGATGTCGAGGGGAGGATGCGGTTAACGTGGCACGACGGTCTCTGGGAAGAACCTCCCGGCGGCGGTGCGGGCGCTGCGGGTCGGCCCTGCCAGCGCCCGGCGAGGCTGCGGGCTCCCCCCCGGCAGCAGCCAGAGCCGGCCTCGGCCTGCCGGGTAATCAGCCAGCAGTCCTTGGACGGGGAAGGGTGAGGAGCGGCTTAGACCCTTTGCTCGCCAGAGATCACTTTCCAGTTTGGTCTGTGACCTCCCCCTCTTTCTCTGTTCGGGGCCACCGTCCTCTCACTTGGAAGGTTTGTCATACGTGTTTGGGGAGGGAGAGGAGCGACCACATGAGGCTCATCCAGCCCTCTCCGAGCCCCGTGTTAAAACACTTTTGCTTTTAGTGACCCCCACACAAGTGAGTGGCTGTCACTAAACCGAGAGTAGTTTCACGGCTGCGGTAAGGCACTTTAGGGCGGCCCAGGCAAGTCACTGTCCGACGGCGCGGACTTGTCCTCCCTCCCCCACCCCGAAGCCGGGTCTCCGGGGTTCACGTCCCTCCCCACCATTCCTCCCTCCCGCTGCGCTGGCGGGCGGCCGTCTCCTCAGGGAGGGATGATCTGCCTCCAAACAACCCCCTCCAAAAATGAATCTTTCCGGACCTGTCTAATGTTTCAGACGCCGCTTGTTTTCTCCTATGCAAAGTGAGGAGGAATAAAAGCCAGATGGAAGTCACTCCAGCGGAGTAAAACTGTTTATGAGCCATGCCTTTTCACAGTGTTGTTTGCCGAAATAATTTAAACGGGGCAGTTGAAACCTTTGACGCTTATGCTACTAAATAAGGCTGAGGTGTCTGACATGCAGACACCAAGATAAAGTAAAAGGGAGGAAAAAATTACAAATCCTGATTGCTGGCTGAGGTGCGGATCGCCCGGGGGAGGCGAGAGCCGTATTCCAGCCGTATTCCGGCTGTTTCGAGGCAAAAAGGCGAGGCGGCGGCAGCATGCAGCCGCGGGCATCCCTCGCTAATGACCGATTTCACCTAGCTGTTTGCCGGTCCAAACAAAGCTAACGATCTCCTCCGCGCTGTTTGAACGGGGCATCCCACGGCGGCCCTCGCCTCCCTACCCACCACCGAAGCGCAGGAGCGATGCGCCCCTCTCACCCCTGCCTTTCCTTCTCTCCTACCTCCTTCCTGGTCCACCTCTTCACGCCAACCTGTCTCTTCACCGCTCCTGCACTTCCTTCCTCTCTCGTTAACTTCACAGGCCCTACAAAGGCCTGGCCCCCATCCCGCAGCCCCAGCGTGTACCAGGGTGCCAGCTCGAAACAAGCTCCTTCCCATTACTTCCTCCACGGCAGCTGACGGGGACCCCCAGTGAGTGGCTTTTCCCCGAGTCCCCGGGTTTCTCTGTTCCCTGCGCCCTTCGAAGCGAGTGAACCCGCGGGGAGTGCACCGGGTCCCCGCAGGCAGCTTTGCCCGTCCCCGGGCACCCAGCGACCAGGACGGAGCTCCATCCCCCGAAATCAGCAAGGAGCTGGCAAATCTTGCACAGCTTTCAGGAAAAGAGAGAAACCCCCGCTGTATATTTGTTTTTCGCGAGCACCTCAGAGGTTTCTCTAAGCCAGGATGGCCCACCAAGGCAGAGGCGGCCGAGACGGTTCCTTGCGACACCCCCACACCTGGAGGGAAATTTGAATGGCGAGTTCCTGTATTCAGGACTAAATCTGCACTCCCCTCCTGTGATTTAAGTTGCTTATTAATCGAAGTTTACGGGTCTAATTATTCTGCTTCTAAAAGGGAAAACAACCCGACCCTGGCGGGTTAATGAACAGCTCATGGGCATTGCAGGTTAACCTCCCCCGGGAAGCTGGTTCTTCACGGGGCGCTGAACTCCTCGCTGTGCTTCAGGTGGAAGCCCCGCGCTGCTGGGCTGTGTCTGTTAATGGTTTATAATTAAACGTTTCCACTTGTCTACCTGAGCCGGTTTTTAAAAATCCTATCGCATGAGACGATTCTTTGTACTTCCCAGATGTTTCAGCATTTTCAAGTCGGAGACTATTTCTATCCATTGGCAAGTCCAGCCTCTCCCAAATCGACGGGTCCTTCTGATGCCCCTTAAAAACTGGTTTTGAAGATTATACGAGAAAACCTCGCCATTAATACTCCCTTTTATTCCCTCCCCCCCCCCCCCCTTTTCGCTTTAATATCCAATTTCCTTTTATCGAGGGGGCAAACTGTGATTTCTTGCACTTGACCTACCGCAGAAAATTCTGCAAATCCTTTGATTGTCTATTTAAAACAAAACAAGGAAATCAGATCTCCCTTTTGCTTCAGGATTACGCTTGGAAACAAGATCTAAAGATTCTCTTGTAATTTGGAGAGCCAGCAGCATAATAGGTTTGGAATAGAAACAAGCAGCTTTGTGAGGGGATAGATAAAGAAATCGTTTTTAGGCGAAGGATTTTCCCAGCTAAAGTGGCCGAAGACAAAGCAAAACATAATCTATTTTGGAAGATTTCCAAGATATGCCACATTAACCTTAGCAGATAAAATTTGCTGTCTTCCCTGCGTTCCCTCCCCCATCAAAGTCTGGTTTATCATATTTACATAAGTAGCCTTAGAAGGGATGTATCTATTATGGATCTAAGGAGCTAGCGAGCTCACATTTCATTTGGAAATGGAGGCGAAGTTTTCCTGTTGCTTATTACTTGACGCATTGTAGAACCGCTGCCATTTAAATACCCCGACCCACGGATTACCTCAATGGACTGGCTGCATGGGTTTTGTAATTTCCTGAAAATGAGATTTCGATTTATAAAACAAGAAACCAATTAGTAACCAAATGAGGCGAAGTAGATCCACTAAAATTGACCTAATCCCACAGGCACCATTTAGGCCAGTTCTTGGCGAATGAATGATGAGCAACCATCTAGCGTAAGCTCAAGGCATCATCCAGCTGTGTTATTCAAGCAGCAAAAATAAATGGATCGAGCTTTTCTTTCGGAATGAATTTGATACTCTTGACAAAACATAGATTATAGGCTTCTACCTAGCAATCTCCCCCACTCGAGGATTTTTTCTTTTATTTTTCCTAAGAAGTTAAACAAATTGGGCCACAAGAAATTGTTCACTGTCAGGAGGAAGGGAGGGGAAAAAAAAAAAAGAAATAAGACAGGCTCTTGATTACTTTACGAACAACAGCCTCGTACCTAACGGCGTGCGCCGAGGCTGCACGGAGATTGCGCGGATCCTGCTCGGAACAAGCGTGCTGATTCATCGTTTCTCTCAGCATTTCCCAATGGAAAACCACTGCACTTTCCACATCAAAAAGCATCTCCATCGGTGTTTCATAGGATAGCTACACCGGCGGATCCATGTGAAATGCCTTCTTCCCAGCCGTGCCCACCCCCGGCACTAGGCACACCGCCCCCCCGGCCGCCTGCCCCCCCAGACAGGCTCACGGCCGCCGCGCTTGGCTGCGCTGGCCCTGTCCTTCCCCTCATCTTTTGATTGCTGCAAGCCTTGATGTCGGCAGCCAATGGAGGGCTGGGTGGGTGTCATCCCTACCCAGTGGCGATGTTGCCTCAAGAAGCACTTCTGTCCCACGGAAGGGGGAAGAGATTCCTCAATCATTTCTACCTCGATCTAGGCAAAGACGGAGGAAGGCAGGCGCAGGGAAATGAAACTCCAGGAGGCCCGGGCAGCTCCTTGGCCCTGGTTGGTCTCCGGGTTATTTGTCCCTCTGTGAGCATCTGCAGCGCAGAACCCACCTCGACCCCCTCCTTTGTCTGGCAATAGCAAAGTGGGGCGGGGGTGGACGGTGGGGTGGCCAGAAGGTGCAAGCCCTTACCTATTTTGTGTTGATTTGCCGGCTTTTAAAAGCGCTTACTACGATTTCCCCAACGGACTATCCGTCACGACACGTCAGCGCGATCCGGACTTACGGTAGCGCAAAGACCGGCAGAGCGGACCGTTTGACGTCCGGATTTAAAAACCACTTAGTGGAGAGCCCCAGCCTGAGCTCCGGATCCGCTTCTTTGGAGGCCAGGCTTCGAGGCACAGCCATCCCCGGGGACTTGTCCCTGCGCCATGCCTGGCCGCACGGCCCGGCGAGGTGCACGGGCGAGGGCAGGAGTACGAGGCCCACGGCTGCCGTGCACGGCGGGCAGGTGCCGGCCGGGAGCCGGGCCCCACAGGCAGGGAGTTTTCTCCCGTCGCTGAGGTCAGGGCGAGGGAGAGGCGCAGGGGGCTCGCCCGGAGGCGGCCCGGGGCGCCGGCCCGCCGGGGCGGCAGATGGAGCGCCTGCCTGAGCCGGGTCCAAGGAGCCCCGCCGCGCCTTTCGCTTCCAGGCGCTTCTTAAACCTCCCCGTCCGGGCAGCGGCAGCGGCCGCCGCCCCGCTCCCGGGCTCTCCCCGCCGCCTCCCGGGGGCCCCGGCCCGGGAACGTCTCTCACTTCTGTTTCGTGGCGTTTGTTCTGCCCTTTTAGGAGCCGCTCTCGGCTCGTTAAAGATGGAGGAGAGGCGGCTCGCTCGCCCGCCCGCCTCGCTGGGGATGCTAACACCGCGGGCGAGGGGTGCGGGACCCCCGACGACCTCCGCCCCGGGGCTCGCCCCTTCGCTGCGGCACCGAGGCAGGCCGGCCCCCGTCAGCCGCCCCCGCGGCGCTGGGGAAGCCAAGGAGGGGCGGCCCGGGCCTCGCTCCCTCTCGCCTCCGCTCGCTGGCTTGGTGTAACCTGCTCGGCGAAGACGCCCGTAAAGCTTTACGGCGGGCACGGGCCTTCCACCGCCGTGTGCAGCTCGTAGCGCAGCACCTCTCCCGCCGCCCCCTGCTGTCGCACGGCCCTCGCCGCGGCGGCTCGGGGGACAAGCGGGGCCCGCCCGGCTGTTTGGGGAGAGGGGGGCGGCATGGCGCTGTTCTCATCTCCGAGGCGGTCATTTCTCCTTGCTGCCCAGGGAAAAGGATAAATAACAGCACCGGGAGCCGCAGGGACAGCAGCTGTACGTCCCGCCAAGCGAAAAGGCAGGAGGCTGCTGTATCGAGGAATTAGCTTGATTCGATTAACCATTTAATTAAATAGGCTCCCGCCAGCCCTCCGCTTTGCCATCGCCTAGCGTCCGACAGGGCTGATCTCTCAGTTAATTTAACAGGCAGTGGTTAATGATAACTCAAAATCTTGGCCAAATGAGGCTTCTGTGAAGGAGCGGGTCGCCGTCGGAGGGTTCGGATGAAATGGAATAAGCTACGTTTAAAAAAAAAAAAACAATGCTGCTCGTTTCCAACTGCCTGCGGATGCCATTAGCGAGGTTTTGTAAAGATTTATTATCTCGGTAAATCACATGTGTTCATTTAGAGCAGGGATAAGTTAGCATCCCGCTTACTTTATAAAAATAATAATAAGAGGGAGGAAAAGTCCTGTTGACTAAACAAACAATCCTATTAAAAAAACGGTAGTGGAAATAATGCCGAGACTGACTCACTCTAGAAAGAAATACCAACATTTTGGCACACACGGGGTAACGGAATTGCGCTCTGAAATGCAAACAAACGCAACCGTGCCCAAATTGGAAGGGGGCGGGGGGGAAATCAGGGAAATTTGTGAGCGCAAACTGTTTTTTCTCTTCTACAGAAGATGCAAGTTCAAAGAGCCCTTATTCCGAAGAAACTGGGGAGGGAAGGGTTTGCACCAATGCACTTGCGAACACACCCTATTTATATGCAAGTTGAAAAATAGCCTCCAACATTAAAACGGTCGTATGCTACTAAGAAGGGAGGGGATGTTTCTAAAGAAAATTGGATTTTCCCCATTTATGTCACTTAGTACTCTATTTAATACATAAATTTGCTTTTTCAACGTTCGTCCTAGTAGCTTAGTTCTCACTTCACATTTTAAGTTCGCATAAAAACTGGAATTAGACAGAAGCAGCGTGGAGAGTAAACTGCAGTTTCAATGAGAAAAACTTCTGTAAGAAAATAAACACTGAAACCTAATGCTCAATCATTTCCCTTAGCAGTAAGAAAAACAGCATTAAATCACCTATCCACGTGGGAAACGGATTTTTTTTTTCTGCTGATCTCTCCCCCCTTAAAAATAAAACAAAGTTAAGGATTTCAATATTGAAATGTTAACCATCCTGATTCGGCGAAAGTTTATGTAAACGGAGCCTCTTTTGTCTCGAAAATCAAACGCCTCTCGGCGCGGAAACGATCCATCCCCATCAGGACAGGGACTGCAAACGCTCCTTTTCCCTCTGTGCGCGTAAGCAGAATAGGACCCTTAAAATATTCCTAATTAAAAAAGAAAAACAAAACCCCCAAACAAACCCAAACAAATAAAAATCTATGAATTGCGCCTCTTGTTGGTTTGGGTGGGTTTTTTTTGTTTGTTTGGGTCGGTTTGTGTTTTTTTTTTTTTCTTCTCCCTTCACTTTTTGGATACCGGCGAAGGTCAGTGAAGAGCTACCCCACTGGTTATAGCGATGGGATCTATTTTTAATGAAAACTTCTTTAGTCCTTCGACATCCCGGAAATTTTCCTAGGTATTTCTTGAGGCTACGTTACTTGCCATTAAATATTTAATGTTCAATTGCAATTTTAGGGTGTGGGTTTTTTTAATGAAAGTTAACTCAAGAGTAAATTTATTAGGAAGTTCTGCTTAAAAATTTTTTTTTGAAAAATATCTTCCTTACTCTCCTCAACGATTTAGCAGGTCTTCAGCCTTCCCAAAAGCTGTCCGATCACGAAAACTACTATTTGTTATAAGCTTTCTCCTCCTGAAGCAGAAGAGTTCTAGCACTGAAACGATGCGAGCTACCTAAGCCGCTGAACACTTTTCGCCCTTGACAATTTTAATCTGCTGGAGACCTAGTAAAGTGAAATCAGGGGTAGAGAGAACAACCCAGGTGTTCTAGTAGCTTGAGAGAATTACACAGCCATTACGGGAGGGATCTCGTTGGAAAATCTCTGCTCGGTTTATCAAGGTTATCCAGTGCCACTGGTTTGTGTTTAGATTTCTGGGGGCGAGACGGGAACCGCACCGTGATTATTGCGTGCGTGACGCTCTTGTCATTTTACTCCCAGAAAACTCTCGTTTCCAAAATTAATCCGAAATCTACCCAACTTCTCTCTCTCTAGGAACCTTTCAGATGTAAAAATATGCAGACAAATGCACACCGATTCTTTCCGCCTGTTCCCCTGTCCCCAGCCCCGCGTGTGCGCGGCGATGAAGAGCGTACATCTTTCTGTACGTGACTGTTTACAACCAACCCCTATGCAAGCACTCTCCGGGCAGATGGAAATCCGCTTTTGCACCGGCGAGAGGGGGTGTGAGTTACATTGGAAGGGCAGCTCGCTCTTACGGAGGCAACGCTTCTCTATCCTGGCTCTTCCAAGATCTCTTTAAATGTATGACGTGACACTTCACCGTGCTCGCGAGCCTCCTGCTACCCATCTCCAGCCCTTTGGCCAACTCATCGGCTCTGTCCCAATGCTTGTATCGCTTTCCTCCCCAGGGAAAAACAAGCAGAGGGACACCCCCCCCCCCCTCCTTTAAATTCGTCCAACATTCCCAGCCTGCCTCCTTTCAGGAAGGCTTTTCCATTCGGTGCGCACTTTCCCTGTCTGTCACTACCTGTCCTCCCTTCCCAGCGAAGCAATTACTTCATTTTCTGGCCGGGGGCTCCGGGAGACCGGGATCGCCCCCCTCTTCCTCACCTCCCTCTCTGCAGCCCGGCCGAGCTGGAAGCGCCCGCTGCACAAGCACACCCGCACCGGGAGCCCCAGCGGCCGCCCCCGCCGCTCCCGGAGTCCCTGCCGCCCCTCGAGGTCGCGGGGGACACCGCCCGGCCCCGGGCTCTGCTCGTGCACGGCCAGGCACGGGCGCAGCGCCGGGAGGCCGCCGTGGGCGACTCGCTCGCCATCAGTCGCGGCACCGGCGACCCGCGGCTCCGGGACCGGGCCAGGGCCGCCCCCCGCTCACCCGCCCGCCTGCAATACGTGGGAGGCAGAGCGAGCCCGCCTGGGCCGCGGAGGGGCCGTACGGCCCGGCCCCACGCCACGCCGTGGCCCCGCTCTCGGGCCTTTGTGCCCACCCCGCTTGCGGCCCGGGGGTGGGGGGCGCGCGGCCCCGCGTGGGTCTGGCGCCCGCTCGGCGTCGGGCCTCGCGCGGCAGCGCGCCCCGCCGGGACAAGCCCTCTCGCGCCTGCTCGCCGCCTTCCCGTTTAATTTGCAGTTTGCCTTTAATTAGGCTGCGGAGGCTCTGCTGCCTGCAAAGCCCCGCTCAGCCGCCCCCTCTGTCTCCGCGCTCAAATTAGCATCTGCTGCGGCCGGCCCCGGCCCCGGCCCCGGCGCACTTCGCCACACCGCTCCCCAGGGCATTCAAACATCCTGCGCTGCCACCGAGGGACCGGGATCGCCTATTCTTCCTTTCCCGTGATTACTCGCAGCCTACAAGCAACACCATATGCTTCTTCTGATCAAACAACCCGCTACATAGGCACCGGTAATTGACGAAACCTGCTCGAAATCACGCAGAAAGGTAGCCTACTGAGACCGCAGGAGTTGACAAATCATTGCTAATAATCCTTTTAGGAACATCATGGGCATCAGAGTTTGCAATAGCTTTATTTTTATAAAGTATGCGCTGACAGTATAAAGGACAACTAGGTCTCCTTTGAAACAGGGGGCTGTCCTGCATAACGCTCTTCAAGGTGGCAGGTCACATAGAAGAGGAAAGGGGCTTGATGAAAGCTTTAATTATTATTTAAGGCTTTCACTTATCCCCTTCTTTGGTTCGAAGTGACTCGGAGGTATGGAAGGTTGTTTAAAGAAGTTATTGCAAAATGCACTGGATTGGAAATTACTGCTGTGGACTTTAGGTATAAGCGTTCATACGTAACCGGGGGTGGTGTGTGTGGGTGTACCTCCCCCAGTCCAAATGACTGCCCGATTGCATATTTACTTTTAAAAATTAGAATTAACACCGGTAGTTCAGAGATGTAATCAGGTAAAAAACCCACCCCAAACACAAAACCAACAAACTCAAACAATAACAACAAAAACAAAAAAGCACACACACACCCCAAAAAAAGCCACCCCACAAACCAAAACCAACACCGAAAACCAAAGCAACAGAAACCCAGGCCGTATACCCACTCTTGATTTGTAAAATATAGTACAAACATAGCACAGACAGACCGACCGACTCGAGGTACAGCTACAGAAAAGCGAGGCACATAGCTGTATTACATTGTTTCTTATGTACACATACTTTTCAATAAAAGATGCAGCAGATCTTGGTTTTATGTCTGGGAAATAAAAAGTTCTTAATACTTTTTCTTTCAAGCAGACTCTCTCTCCACCGAGTTGATCTAAATAAATGATTCGTGAAGTATTTTCGGGGGGGGGGGGGGGGGGTCCCTACATCTTACGAAAGCAATAGGGTGAGAACACAGGAGAACTTTATTCTGACTTTTAACTTTCTGCGCTGTTTGTTTTTCTTGGCAGCCGATGTATAAGACCCAATCCTAATTCTACTCAAAAGCAAGGCATACTTTGGCACGCTTAAGTCTGCTTTCGCTAGGCAGGCGGGACCGTTGTTGCAGCTGTGGAAGCCAGCGCGAAGGTTACTGCTTGCCCGGCTGTGGAGGAGAATCAGGCCCGGCCTCGGACGCTGGGCTTGCAGCACTGGGTGGGCAGGGGGATGGAGTGTGTCGGAGAACAAAACGCCTGTTAAAAATTGCCGAGGTCGATTAAAGCCCTCAGACTGCCCTAATGATCCTCAGAGCGAGATGCATCACATTCATGATGCGATTCGGTGTGCTCGGCTTATTTATTTAGGCTGCGTGTGGGAGCATGCCTGTACGCGTGTGCTGTACCTGTAAACCGCACCTTTGCTCGAAACTTGAACTAAGGCTTTAGGACTTTGCGTAGACTTATGTAAATATTTACCCATATATTAACTCCCCCCCATAGTATGGCTATAAATAGGGGTGAATCGTCCCCTCTTTCGCCACGCACGTGCTTGGCGGGGGATGTACATCTTATTGGGAGACTGGGGGAAAAGAAAACCCGTGTTTGCTTTAGCAGAACACGTAGCAGAGCTCAGTGCCTTCAAGTGTTGACAAAAGCACCGTAAGTCCCCAACCAAACCTGTCATAGGAACTGAAGGGAAAGTATTTACGACAGAGGAAAGTGACAGCGGAGAGCACCCTGCCTCCGAGCACACCACCCAATGCAATTTACTTTTTAAAAAAAAAAAAAAAAAAAAAAAAAGAAAAAAAGTAAAAGCGGCAAGCGATACCTGGATCAGAATGAAAATAGAAGCGAATAGGCATTCCCACCTACCTTCTGGAAAAACCACCCTCATTTTTAAATAGCTGGTGGTGAGTCTGATTATGGATGCTTTGTCCAGCTGAGAGGTGATAGCTGAGGGCAGGGGTAGTAATTTAGCCAGTTCATAAAATTCACTGTTTTCTTTCTCCCGTCTAGTCCGGGCAGCATTTTTTGACTTCTCTTTCATCGTGATTTTTTCCCCTTTCCTTCCTACAATTTAAACTCCAGAGATTCATCCAAAGGTGGAAGGGAAACTCAGCAGGAATTCATCTCTCCAGAGCATCAGACAGTGATTCTGAGCGCGGCCATTACTCTGAGAAACCGTTCAGTTGCGTAAAATGCAAACAAGTATTGAAGACCAGAGAGGTGTTCTTAACAAAAAAATATATATATATTCTCTGAAAAATCAGAGTCAATCGGATGAGAAAGGCATTTATCCAATGCAGCTCAGAGACTCCAAGCAACTGCGGGGGGGGCAAAAAGGAGGAAAAAAAAAAAAAAAAAGAAAGAGAAAAACAGCTAGGATCTTGCGGCCCCAGACAGAAACCAAACGACGTATTTCTGGCCTTTTTTCCTACTCGTGGCGGGCAGCATAGCTCCTCGGAAGAGGGTCATAATAATCCCGTTTCTTCCCGTGATCCGCTGTCAATCCGAGGCCCGAAACGCCCGGCCATGGGCTGCCTCCCAGGGCGCTGGGTGCCTTCCCGGAGAGCCTCTGTGAAGACAACAGCAGTCCTGGGGTGAGAGAGCCGGTACACAACGTCGCAGCGGAGCCGCGAGAAATAATAATCAACAAGCAGCCTCCGGCGGGTGTAGTATTTTCTCCCACCAGAGGGGAAAGAAAAAAAAAAAGAAAAGAAAAGTGTATTTTCCCATCTAGTGCGCCCGCAGCGCAGCCTGCCCCGCACTCTCCTCCCACAGCCCCCGCACTCCCCAGCCCAGGTGCGCGCTGCATGGCCGGAACAGGGCACAACCGAGGCGGGCACAAACCCCCGGCCGCCGGCGTTACCGGCCGGTTTCGGTGCGGCAGGGCTGCGCCGTCCCCTCCGTGCTCCCCCTGACTGGCTCCGCCGCGGCGGCCAGACCTCCCCGCGCTGCCGGACCCGCAGCGGCGCAAGCATTTCCAATCCCGGAGTATTTAAGCTTTTTTTTTTTTTTTTTTTTTTAATTTTCCCCTCGGCTCGGCTGCTCTCCTCATTCTCCGGCTGGGGTCGGTCGGTGGTGGTGGTGGTGGTCTACCCCAGCTGCACCCTAGCCAGGGGAGGCACGCTCTGCCCAGCCCTGCCCCGAGCCGGAATCCACCCAAACATCACATTTTTCCAACCAAAAAAACATTTTTTTTTCCACCGGGAGGAAGCGACCCACAGCCTAGCCCCGCACATCACTGCGGCTCCTTGCTGAGGCAGGCAGCTTGTGGTGGGCTGTGATCTTCTTTTTACCTACCTTGAGTCCCTGAGCCCGGCAGCCTGCAGAGAGCTCTCCCGGGGTGAGGAGCCCAACTCTTTAATTAGCTCATTAATGGCACGGGGAAAAGTTTGCGCCTGTCACTGCTCCTCACACCGATGGGCAGACAGACATTGCCGCCTCCCCATCCCCTTTATCGGCTCCTGGGCTCTCCCTCTCACATAACGGGGGGGTTAGGGTGGGGTGGGGGGCGAGGTTGGTATTAATGAAGAATCCCTAATTTGCGGCTGAGAAATGCCTAATAACTTCTTGATGGCTAAAAGCCTTTTAGCACAACTTCATTTCTCTCCCAGTTCCCCCTCCCCCCCCCCCGCCCGGGGCCGAGCCCTCCCTTAATGCCACTCACGGACCCACCTCGCTTCCCATTGGCCGCCACCACCCTGCGCCCGGCCTCCCACTGGTGAAGGGGACGGTGACGTCACCGCGCCCCGGACACACCCCCCTCCCCTTTCTCCCCGCGTCCGCCCTCTGACCTGGCGGCGCCGCGCGAGGGGTGGGCGCCGTGCGGGGACGCCCCCCCCGCCCCCAGCGTGTACCTGCCTGCGCCGCTCTGTTGGGGTTTATTTTTGTTTATTTGAGGGGTGTTAGGTGGGTTCTTTAGCCATCGCGATGCAGGCGACCCTCCAGCCTCCCCGCTGGGCACCGGAGAAGAGCGGCTGAGGTCCCTCCGGACCGTGGGTTGTGAGCATCGGCGGTTCTGCCCCCTCCCAATCCCCCACACCGAAGCCCCCCAAGCAAGTGGTCGTGTTTGAGAGAAATAAGCTGCAGCCACGTGTGTTGTCATCCCGTCCCCCCCCGTCCCCCCACCTTAACGGGGTACGGTTCAGCGCCGGGCTGATGCTATGTGGAACAGCGTGAACTGAGTCGCGGGTTAGTGCGGAAGGAGCATGGAGCAAGATTTTAATAAATCTTGATACACGCTGAAAAAAAACCCACACCAAACAATCCCACAGAAGACCAAAAAAGAGGGGAAAACCCCCCACCAAACAACCCCAGTCCTCCTACATCAGCAGACAGAGGCACTTTAAAACTGCCCTCAAAGTGGATGTGGAGCGAGGGGGGTTCTTTCTTTCCCGGAGAGCGGGACTATTCCTAATCTCGCTAGTTCCCTCAAAAACACTCACCACAAAACCCAACAAAAACCAAAAAAACCCCAGAAGCAGCTCCTAAAACTGTTGGCTATTAAAAAGAGTAGATAGAGCAGAAAAAGAGCGCCGGGGGGGGGGGGGGGGGGGGCACGCTGGGGGAAGAAGGCTTATAGAGCCTTCCCTAAAACTTCCCTAAAAATAATTGCCAAACCAGTCGGTGTGAGAGTTCAGCTAGAACAGTTTTTTAAAATGACACCGCACTGGCAAGGCAACCGTCGGAATATTTCGAGGAAGAAGAAGCAGTTTCGGTTTTTGAAAGAAGGAAAATGTCAACAGAACCCAACAGCCTCTGAGGCACCCCATCCCTTTGCTGCACGGAGGGCTGCAGCTCGGAGCGCAGGCTCCCAGTGCCGACCTCCTGTTCGCTGCTTATCACCTTAAGTCTCCCTTCGGTTAAAAGCTTTCCCGGTGTTCATTTGGGTAAATAAAGGAAGGATGGAAGGAGAGGCATTCAACAACTCCTCTGGGTGTCCATCGTCTACCAGCAGCAGAAAAATGTATCCACGTAGTCTCAAATGTTCTTTTGATTGTCTTCTTTACCGAAACAACCCGTTGTTAAACAAACACGAACGCAAGTCATTTAGTGAAGGTATGGATTAAAAAAAAAAAAAAAAGAAAAATGGGAAAAAAACCCACCAGCTATCCCCGCCCCCGTCATGTTGTAATGCAATCGCTGCTATGGGGGAAAGTGATACTGAAATTTTCAGAAATCTTCTCTGTGCGTTGCTGCCATCAGGTATGAAGTGGGTTTGGGGAAGAAGAAAAAAACCACCTTCCTTCTGGTTTTCATTTGAGGTAATTCTCTCGCTAAAAAGCACTGACGTCTCTTGGAGGGTATTTAGACATATGGGCAACAACTGGACTAACGCTGTCAGGTAGCTCACGGGTTATTTGTCAACATGAGCCGCAGAGAATGTCTTTTATAACATCCTTGTTTTGGAAAAAATAAATAGATCAGTAGGATACACTTCTGCTAATTTATACCAGGGAACATGAGCACCTTATACCTTAGCACCCCCCTACAGCCCCGGCGAGGACAGCAGCTCACCGAGGATCCGCTTTCCCGGTGCACTGGGACTCGGTTTTTCCCCAGCAGCGGCAGCCTGGGTGGGTGTCAGCAGCCGCCCCCGTTCCCCCCGTGGCCGGAGCCCAGGGGCTCGGACTCGACGAGCCCCTACGTAGATTTTTAATGTATGAATGCTGCGGTAGATGAAGTACAAGATATGAGAGGACCGGCGTACGAAAGGCAATTATTCAGTCTTCGAAGTGATGCCAACCGTGGACAAAGTCACGGCGTTACGGCATTACTAGAGCGGGGTCAGTACGCTGGGGACATTTCCCAGCACATTTCCAGAGGCAGCTCCCGAACGATGAGAGAATTTGGCAGTTTCAGAGACATTAGCCTTCTTTTCCTTCGTCAAAATACTCTGCTTCTGAAAGTGGAGATCAGAGCTAGCACTGCCCTGTTCCAGGTATACAGAGAAAGGCAGCCCACAGTAGCTAAATTAGTGGTTTCCGTACCAGCCGAGAGCCCCGTGTCACTTGCGGCGGGCTCGGCGAGGCCACCGCCGCGCCCCGGTGGATCTCGCCTGCCTCAGAGGGGAGCAGAGGATGCTGCTCATTAAATACAGCGAATGCACCACTTCGGGATGGCCATGCCGCCGTTACTCCGCGGCGTACAAGCCGTCGGAGCGGATTTTTACAACAGCGGGGCGCACTGACGGCGCGGAGCGGCCACCTGCGGGCGGAGGGGCTGAGCCCCGGGAGAGCGGGGCAAACCGCAGCGCTGGCCCCCCGCCGCCCCGTGTCCCCCCTGCCGCTCCCGAAGTGGGGAACGGAGCGCCCGGGCGGGGGGCGGCGGTGTCCTGCCGTTCGGGGCACCGGGGGAGCGGGCCGAGAGAGACCCTCCGGTTGCCTGGAGCACACACGGGCAGCTGAGCTGTGCTCAGATCAGATGCGTTTATTCTCGGATGAGAATACTCTGGAAAACAGATAATGTGGGGAAATTGAATAAACAGGTACTGCAGCGCAATTTTATTTAAAAAGACGCGTAATAAAATGGGATATCTGAGGAAAGCTGGGTGAAAACAAAGCGTCTCACAGACAGGTTTCCAACTATAGGTAGCAGAAAACTTGTGCACCCAGGCACAATGTGCAGCGTATATTGCAGCATGTGTGCGTGCGTGTGTGTGCGTGTGCGCGGAGAGAGTGGGGAGAGAGAGAACTGTACAAATCAAAGCCGGGGTGGGGGGTGGGGTGGGGGGGTGCGGGAGAAAGAAACCCGCTAGTGGGTCATTTCCCTACGGGGCAAGTCTGATCCAGATCCTTCTCCAGCACATTCTGGCGTATTCTGATACATTTATTAGTTTATGAATTTGGGTGCGTTGACTAATTCCCGCCCCCCCCCCCCCCCAACAATAAGGTGGCCATTTCTTATGCAGAGAGAAAAATCTTTTCAAGCATAAGACATGGCTTATACACCGCTGTCTTGGCAGCGTTCTAAAAAGGTAAGTATTAGCTAATTAACCGTACTGGTCACTCTCACGATCACTTAAAAAAACCCATCGGCCTGGTATTAGTAACGGAGAGATTTGGACACGCCAAACCTCGCTCCGCTCTGTACCGGCGGGAGGGCAGGGTCCCACCTCGCAGGGACCCGCACAGCTGAAGGGAGCACACCGCGACAGCAGCGTCCCCAAATGAGACGCGTTTCCGTCGCCTGAGGTGCACAACCTCGGGGATGTCTGTGTAGGTGCGGGCTCCTGGAGACTGAGGCTGTTTTTAAGAGACCGGTAACTTCAGACACACGTGCTCTGGTACCCTGGTGAATTGGAGTGTGATGTGAATTTCCATCCCTGCCCTAATCAAAGCTTTATTGACATAAATATACACGGCAAATGCTCTTTGAGACCATTCAGAAGCCATTAATATGTTTTAACTGATCTAGATCTTAACCTCCAAGATTCAAGCCATGCTCTAGGTACTTTATTCCCGGTCTTTTGCTAACGTTATTAGGATATTCAGGAGAGCAGGACAACGAGAAAACCGATTCTCTAACAGAACACAGGAAATAGTTAACAGACCCTTGGATACCAGCTCTCAGATATAAGCAGTTCCGCATACATCTCTTAAAAAACATTGTAAAATTAGAGTACTCCATCCTTAGCATGACTGTTAGCTATTTTCTGTAGCTCTCAAATATTTTTTGGCGATATATCCGTGGGTTTTTCAAGCGATGCTTGGGGGGTGGGGGGTGGCACTTCTCTTAACCACGCACTCCTTTCAATTTTATTGTTTTTGGCATAAATGTAGAGATGATTTATATTAATTTTTCCAGTGGAGTCAAAGTTCAGTACCTTTTAGCCCTTATCTTATTGAATACACTCTCGTTAATGATCAGAAGTCAAGCTATTTTACCGTTACTTGGAGCAGCAAATGAAAACATAAAATAAATGTTTAAAAAATGCTTAAAAAAGATCTACTTTATGGTCAGTAACAATTACCCCCAGGCACATTTTTCTTGCCTTCTGTATTTCCAAAGGAGCCCGGTATACTGAACGGTCGAACCGAGCCGAAATGCCTTTGGAAGGGATGAGAGGTTCTGGAAGGGCACGGGACTGGAAATAACTTCGAAGGAATGGCGAACTTTGGAAAGTGTTTCCTGCCCTCTGTCTTCACAGACATCTTGCTTAGCTCCTCTGTCTCTTTCTGCTGCGCGGCCGTTTATTGTTTCCCTCCAGCCCCCGGACGGTACCTACGGCCCGGGCGCCATCGGTGCTACGCCCCCGCCTCCCCCTCACTTGCACCGGGCTGCCCCGGCCACAGGGCCCGCCGTGCGGCGGGCAGGAGGCTCCGAGACCCGCGCCCCGCTCCCTCGCTGCCCCCCGGGGGTCTGCCGCCCCCGACCCGCGCCGTGAGGAGCCCACCCCCGCGCAGGGTCTCCCCTGACTTCGGCGGGGAGTGACCCCTCTCCCCGTGAGGCCGCCGCTGCTCTATTTCTCTTCCTTCTCCCGGCGGAGGGCCCCAGCGCCGGTGGCGGCAACGGCCGCCGGGGGCGCAGCCAGCCGGGCGCCCCCCCCTCAGGGGTCTACCCCCCCTCCCTCACGGCTCTCCTTCGTGGGAGGTCAGAGCCGGGCTGCCGGTGCGCTCCCGCCCCGCCGAGCCTCCGGAGCATTTCGGGGCAGGCTTCCCGGCGGCCGCGGGCTTTGTTCGGCTGCGGTGCTCCCGCCGCGCTCTCTGGTGGTTCGGCAGCGGCCCGCGGCGAGCAGCGCAGCCCCGCGCCGCCCGCCGCCCCCCGCCCCCCTGCGCCGCCCGGCCCGGGCCCGACGCCACCGGCCGCGGGACCGGCAGCGCCCCCCGCGCCGCGCCGGGCCCTGCAGGAGCGCGCCTGTGCGCGCCCGCGCGGGGAGCAGCGCCTCGCAGCGCGCCCCGCCCCCCCCCCCCCATCCCATCCCCGCCCCGCCGCGCGCGGGCGGGCACGGGCGGCCTCGCGCCGCGCGGTGCTGGCTCAGCGCCGTCCTGGACAGCGGCCCTTCACCTGCGGCCCGGCCCGGGGAGGCTCACAAGGCAGGGAGAGCAGCTGCCCCCCCCCCGCCCCAGTTTGTCCGTCCACCTGCCTGGGGTCAGACCTGCCCTCCTCGCCCTGAAAGTGGGAGCGCGAGCGTTGCGAGGGGGGCGACAAGGGGGGGACGACAACGTCCCTTTAATGTTATTTTGCTTTATTCTCTTCGGCTTGCTAGGTTGGGTTTCGCTCTCCCTGTCCCCAGTTACAGGGGGCTTTAGTCCCGGGCAGGGCCGGCTGCAGGCCAGCCACCCCAGGGCAGGGGGAGCCTCCTTGGGGGCGCAGCCTCCCCCAGCTCTCAGGTACAGCGCCAGAGCTACACTTGGTCTGCCAGGGGGGCTGGAGCTGCGTCAGGCTGCCTCCAGCCCCTTGCTATCACTGAAATTTCCTTTCCCAAGGCCTGGCTTTTATTAGCAAAAAAGTTATTTCATTAGTCGTGGTGGGGTGGTGGTGGGGTGGTGGAATCTGTCAGCAGAAGCCTGTTTAAATTTCAGCACCCCAAAGAATAATGCTTAAAATAGTGGGATCCGTTCCACAGCCTGTTCTTACTATCAACCTGACAATTAAGAGGTCACAAACAGACTTTGTTTCAGCAGAGGAAAGCATCTTAACCCATCTCGAGAACACACTTTGCTTCGAAATAACACATGCCATTTCAAATGAAACTAATGGCAAGAGGAACCACGCCCTTCTGGTGCTCTGAAATTCTGCCTTTGGCCTCCCATCATCTAGGAGAACAGGCTTGCTCAGAGCAAAGAGGAAGGATGTGGAGTGTGAGGCTGCTGTTGCACTTGGTGTGTATCGTAGTCATCGGAATGCCTATGGTTTTGTTGTAAGGCAAGGTGGGAAGTGTTCCCTGCGTGGATTATAACAGAAGCTTTACTTGTTTTAGTGTCATACCTGTTTGCGGTTAGAAGTTTAATCACATTTGTGAACATTGCATGCTAAGCTGGGAGCAGCCCCTCTGTTGCTTAACAGTTTCTGAATTATTTGCGTGCTCTGCAAGCCTGTCACTACTCTCCTCTGCATTCCCTACGTAGTGAATAGATGCTTTCTTGCAACATTGGTATGAACTGAGTTTGTAATCGTTTTCTTCAGAAGCGATGCAGAGGAGATGATGTCTCCAAGGAAAACACTGTGGGATTAATTGCTTATATTGGAAGGGGGCACAGGGAAACAGCATCAGACTTGTAGGTCTGAATGCAGTTTTAAGTTATTTCAGACTATGCTAAATCTGTTGCTGAAGGGTGGGGGGTGTTTCCCAAGGCTTGGCATATGCCCATGATTAATATTTTTTTTATTTAGGTTTCGCCTCACTGTTGAACTGTTTTGTCCAAGCCTTGAATTCTGACTATTATTCACTGATGGTGGGACTCCATTTACATAATGCTGGATGTAACCAGCTGAAGCTAGAGCCTATTAAAAGGACAGTTTCCCTGCAGTGCCTCTCTTGAGGAGTGTCCTCTACTTGCAGCTGGAGGGAGGAAGCTCCAGGGCTTGCTTGCTCTGTGTAATTCCTGTCAGATTTAGCTGGTAGATGAACAAGGAATTGTCATTTCTTTGGTCTGGCAATAGCTTGGTGATGTTAATGCCACATTTTTGAAATGTGCCAAAACCTTAGGATGTACTGGGTCTGGTTTTAATTTTGGCTTCAGCACAAAATGCTCCTGGTGCATGGCTCAACCCAACCACTTGTCAGAGCAGCCATACTGGCAAGAAAGGAGAAGACTGTGGGTGTCAGGTCCCTGAGTGCACTAATTAGCCTTAATTGCCCTGACTGGCCTCACCTGCCAGCTTCACACACACTTCCTGCCCTCAGTGCTTGCTTAAGCCAGGCTGTAGGGGTTCCTGGCTGCAGAGGTACTGTAGCTATGCTTGTACTTTACTAGGGACCTTGTTGATCTGGACTCTGATGCACAGACTGACTTCCCAGCTTGACTTCGGACCTGCCTTGCCAATATGGACTCACCTGATGACCTGGGCTCTGGCCTGAGCCTGAATGTTGTCCCTCTGGCAGCCTTGCTCTCCTGGCTCAGGTAGGTGGGCCCTGGCTAGTGCCCTAATAGCCTGGCTGTCACATTTGGCTTGTGGCTTCCTGTCCTGTCCCCGCAGCCCAGCCCTCATTGTTTACTGATGCTGTGCTGCTTCTATAGTGGGCTCCAATGACCTTTCTGTTTTCCCTCTAGGGGAGAGGATTCTCTGTCTCTAGCCTGCTTGTCTATGCTCTTTTGCTTTTCCAAGAATAATGACTATCCCAGAAGCTGTCATGCTCTGGGGAGCTTCCTGAGAGGTACCACAGACCCCTCCATGGGTGCAGGAGTGTACCTGCAGTTATGGGACCTTAGAAAACAGGGCTGGAGCGGGAAGGGTGTTGCATGGCATAGAGCTTCCTCTGATTTCCTGGCAGGAGCAAAACCTTTGAGTTGGAGAGATGTAAATAAGGGTCAGAACTTTGGTAAGATAGTGGACTCCTAAGCTTGGGTGTTGTTCAACTGCTAAAGGGCTGGAGAGGCATGGATTAGAAAGGCTCAGGCTCCCTGCACTTGAAGCTTGCTTGCTACTTCTCCATATAGGAGAGTTATGCAGGAAGCTCTGATTGCCTAGGAGGGCTGGGGGACTCGGCAGGGGTGCAATAATCTATGTACTCAGATCAGTTTACAAGGCTGGGACCATACAATACAAGCTCTTGGAGGCAAGGGCTGTGTTTATCTCCATACAGTGTTGATCACAATAGGATCCTATTTCTGTTTAGGGCTTCCAGATGCAATGCTAGTCAATGCCTATAATAAACAATAATATTAATAATAAGTATTAACATGCCAAGCTGCAAATCACTGACATAGTTTTCTAATATTGTTGGTTACTTTCCAGTATTGTCCTCCAGTCTTACTGCAGTACATTATATACAAAAGAATTGAAACCCAATAATTGGCGTGTCGAGAGTTTAAATGCATGATCACTTTTTTTTTTCTAAAAATGAAACTGACATCACAACAAGTGAGTTCATTTGCCTAATGAACCCCGTGTCCAGCATGCTCACACTGTTCTGTATACCAGGACATTAGTAATTAGGCTGGTAACGAGGCTGCTGTTGCATATAGTAACTAGTATGAAAATGTTAAAAGTTAAGCATAATGAGAGAAAAATGTAGTGAAAATGTAAAGAGTAGACATCAGATATGACATTTATTTTTACTCCTGGGAAG